>NW_023413948.1:0-10877 GCF_903995425.1 Onychomys torridus | reverse complement strand
CCATACACTTCTACCATCACTTCTTTCCCGATTCTCTTATGAGCATCATGTAGGTGTAGTGTTGTAGTGGTCCGTTGTGAAAATTTGGCCAAGTTAGACCGAGATATCTACTATATTCTGGTCAACCTCAGCTTGGGCTTCTTCTGCCGTTTACCTGTAGGTGCTATTTGTAGAAGTATTCTTTATAAAATCAGAAGTAATTTGCCAAGCACTAATGTCTAGATTGGACATTAATTTATATTGGCAGATGGAGATACGCTGTGCAATCAAATTCCTCTTTGGTTGAAATATCTGTAATTTTAAGTTATCTATCGTCTGAAGCTTTTAAAAGTCTTGTCTTGGGAGATTATCATACACTTTATATCTTCTGCGGCAATCTCAGTCCCTATTTACCTAAATAAATAGTTAAACTCTTGTAGTTTGGTTGTTAAAAAGTTTCGTAAAAAGATACTAACATACACTTTTGCTTTAAAGTTATTTAACATTTTATGTTCTAGTTTATTGGAACACAAGTTCTTCCTGATCAGACTTACATAAAAAATGTTTGCTTTGCTGGCAACATTTCACTAGAAAATATTTAGAGGAAGATCCTCAGAACCCACCACTCCTCTAATGAAATTCAGAATGGATTAACTCCTCACAGTTATCCATGATGAAAACTCTGTTGCAGCATTTACAACTTGATGTTGTTCTTTTTCCTCTTTCTGTTTTCAAAACAGATCATAGGAGCTTGTCTTGGATATAAAGGTAAGGACCCCGAATTCTCCAATTTGTCTTTTTCAACAGAAAAGATGCTTCACTGCCAAACATTCTTCCCAATTGTTGTCGTAAGCTTTGTAAATATTCTCCATATTCTTCATCTAGTATTGTTCCATCCAGGATTTCTGGTTGACAATTATAAACCATATTATAGTGCCAAGTTCTTAAAATGTTTCTAGTAGTTAAGATTTTGGAGTTACCTCTATTGATAAATCATTTATTGGGGAACATCAAAAAGAAACAACCAAAGTATCTCCCGGTAAGTAGAGATAAACCTAAAGGAAGAGAAGATGAATGGGAATTAGGTGTTCCATCTCCAGGATTGGCTTCCCTTTCCTCTTCCTGGTTAATGGATCACAGGTGATTTTCTTCAATTTTCTTTTGTTACAACCAAACAGTGCTTGTAGTATAAGGCAGCGACGTTAAAGAGCTTCCAGTCTCTCCAACCTCAAAGTCCAGCCTTCGAAGTCTCTTTAATTGAACTTGCGCCTTACCAAGAAGCACTTAAAAGATATTAATTTTTTACGAGTGAACGAAAGACGAGGAACACAGAACATCCTATTCCTTATATATTAAGATTTTTACTAAGAAATTTGGACATGATTGTCCATCTGAGATCATGCCTTTCCAGATTTTATTCTTTTCCTTCTTT
Organism: Onychomys torridus; assembly: GCF_903995425.1. Taxonomy (NCBI): domain Eukaryota; kingdom Metazoa; phylum Chordata; class Mammalia; order Rodentia; family Cricetidae; genus Onychomys; species Onychomys torridus. The sequence continues at coordinate 9,466 of NW_023413948.1, read as the reverse complement.
TCCTCTGGCGGACAGATGATTTTCCTTTTTTCTTCCCTCAGTTTGTTCTCATTTAGTTCTCCAGTTGTTCTTTTAAATCCTCATAGCAATCAACGATAGTGTTCCATTCATATATTCCATTTCCTGCTCTGCCTCCTGACTGCGATATGAGTGACTCCAAATCTGTCCTCCAAGTATCTCTTGCGTCTACACGGCCTTGATACTCTGTCTTCCTCCCAAATCGTACCAGGACTATAACCATGAGAGCACTCTGAGCCACTAAATGAAGAAGAACTCTCACATCCCTTAAATGGCACTATATCAAGGGTATTTTATCCATGAACAGGAAAGGAAACTAAGATTGTATTTATATATTTGATTAATCAAATGATGTTTTTAATCCAACGAGCTACAAATGTGGACAATCAGAGGCTGGAGAAATGACTCTGTAGTTGGAAGAGTGTATATTCTCTGCTCAGGTATTCCAAGAGAGCACTTGACGATAAATTCAAGAATGATACAAAAAAGTGAAAACCATGAGGACCTACATCTCCCTTTATTCTCGTGTTCCTTAGGGATACAGGCCCAATAATAGCCAACATAGTCCTAAGGCAGGCAGAAAGGGTGCTGGAAACTCAATCCTCAGATCCAACAAGAGGGAATAGTTAAACTGGAGAGACCGGGCAAAGGGACAGAGGGCAGGAGTAAAGGAGACTTGGCGCAAGAACTACTCGTGTTGGTTGGGCTTCCTTTTTTCTTTCGAGGGTGAAGAGAAGAGTCATTACCTTCAGGAAATTTGATCTTGTGGCTCACGCGACATGGTATAACCGATGTCCTCAAATCAAGTGGTCAAATCAAAACACTATGAAGAAGTACTACGTAGTGCCATGCACTGGTTAATCGAGACTCTCCGCTGAAACTGAGGGGAGATTCCCCCCTGAAGAGGCATTTTATAAGGCTGGATAACATCGAGACCATTTGGGTCCTCCACACCCTTGAAGTGCCCAATTACTGTCCGGAGCAGGATAAAAAGAGGAATGGACTATGGAGCAAGCCGTAAGCAATGTTTAATGCTTCAAGACCCAGAGTTAACAAAAGGCCCCACTACTCCAATAACTGTATTTTAACGAGGGAGCCAAAGAGGAGAGACGAGAACAGGGTGGGTGGTATGGTCCACATAGAAGGCTGGCAAAGCACAAAGGATCAATGAGAAGATTTAATCATGCAAACCAGCTTGCTGCCTATCAAGTCCTAAGTCGCACATGAACGCGGCTCTTATTGGCCTAAGCGCATCCTGTCAGCACCGTCTGGTTGATTGGCCCAATCCAGAAGCTCCGGAACTTTACAGAGCCAGTCATGGCCTTGGTCATTCCAATCTGGTATCCACAACCTAGATCGAGCAGGTATTGATCTTGCTTTGGTCATACGCCTAAGTCGTAGATTCTAACATATTGTCTCGGCGAGGTCGTGTCCTTGTCCAGGATGCATAGCGTCTTAAATCTCACCATCTGGGTTCCCACTTGGGCCAGACTCTCATATCTGAGTCAGCTTTCTGTCTCTGCACATGTACGCTGCACTACCTGATGTAGATTGTTGAAACACCATTATGCAGGATCCACCGTCCTGAGTAAAGATCTCCTATGGGTTGTTTGAATCATCAAAGATGTGGATGATACAGGATTGGTGTGTATCCATTTTAGGACTGCGCGTTTCGAATGGCTCTCTGGCGCTAGCGCAAGGGCCCGAAGTCCGCGTACCAGCGGTCTCCCTCCATTGCCGATTGGCTCACATTGGCGGTCTTGGGTTGTTTTCGCTCAGGTTTAGCAATCTTTCTCTTGCGTCGAGGTCCGACCTCGGTGCACCATCTTCCTACGCTGTTGCACCCACCCTGATACCCAGCATTTTCGTGGTCACACCCCTGGTTCTTCCCCCGGTGAAGGCCCCTTCCCTTGGGTCTGCCACTCTACTTCCTTCTATCTTTATACACCGCACAATACTTCTGTCAATTTTCTAAGTTATCTGAGCTTTTTGCCCACACACACTGGCTTGGTGGCTTCAAACAAAAGTGTGCTTAACATGTTGCTTTCTCAACAATCGGCGGCGGCGGCTGGTGGTGTCTGTGCTCCCCTAGCCTTTTAACCTTCTCCAGAATTCTCTTTTCCTCGCTTGTCCTCGCTCCTAAATACTTCCTGCCTGGTCCAGCTGGCCTCACCCCCAAACTTATTATACAGAGCGATATCCACAGCACTCTCCTTTTTCTTTTTGTTAAAAAAAGGAAAGTTAACTTTCACATAGTAAAAATAACAGATAACAAAACAATTACAAGCAAGAATACAGTTATAGATTATTAAAGAAGATATCCTAACTACTTATATTTGTGAAGTTTACAGGTTTTATATCTAACTTTCATCTTATCATAAAGTAATTTTTGATATATAATATCTTACCTAAGTCTTCAAACTACATCATAAGACCTCAGAAGGAATTAATATTAGTCGAGAACCCGGAGAAGGATGCAAGCAAACCTTTCAGGATCTGCAGTAAAAGAAAAGAAAAGAATAAAGCAAACCCCAAAGCTCTAGGGCGGCGAGCGAGAACGCAAACCACTGAATCTGGGACGCGAAGCTTAGAGGGACTAGGCAATACAGAGTACCGCTCAAGTTTAGAGACACTTCTCAAGGCTAAAAATTCTTACTATCTGAGAGTTACAACAGTTTTCAAGTTGGAACACGCGTATTTACATAGGACCCACAAAGAAGCCTATGCAAGAAGTTTAGTCAGTACATCCTCAAGTTGTCTCTGTAAACGAGAAACCTGTAACAATTGGTTGACAGCAGTTTCCCTCTCTAATAAAGTCAACGCGAAATCACCTGCCTAAGTGGAGAGACTAGGTAAGGTCCGAGTCTATTCTGTCCATTCTTTAGGTACCACCGTATATCAATTATCAGAAGATCTTAGTTGTGTTGGCAAGCCCACTTTCACACACTAAATTGCGGTATTCCACCCCGCAAATAGTCACCATTAACAGTGCGAAGACCACTCATTCGGAAAAGGCAAAGATCAATGTACACAAGGCCGAGGGGCGAAAAAGGCAATACCAAGGATCAACATGGCCCGTCCTTCAAGAAATAGTATCAAAAAAATAGTGTAAAGCTTTTTTGCCCACATGAGGTGCAATGGAATAACTAGATTATTCTCTCTAATGATAACTTCAAACTTTCTACTTTTCAATTTGGTCTTCCAGATAAACTATGAAGCAGAACTCCTCTTTCACCCTCTCTCCTACATAACAATTTCTCGTCGCTGCCCCGGAACATGGGAGCAGGACAAATGTCTCAATTCTGTTCAGAAAAAGGTCCATCAGAATAATCTCTTCTCTTAAACAGCACACTTTATATATCACAACCATTAATGTTTGTTCCCCTTTACCACCTCTTTCGTGGAGCCTCCACTGGAAGTGCGCGTTTTGACAGATTAACCAATTATACTATTCTGAACATACTCCTCTCAGTTCTGTGCTATATTCCCTGCAAAAAGCTTATGACACCATAAACAATGGTATGAGTATGAACATTATCAAAAAATAAGATGACCCAGTTTTTAAATCTATTTTTAATTATCCATTACAATTTTAAATGAGCTTTACGAACATAATACCTTAAACAAGAGTAGAAATATATACACAGTATAACAAAATTAACTTTTAGCTTGTATCAATAGACTAAAATCTATACAAATGTAAAACATTTTAAATGAGTTTTTGCTCTTTAGAAATAAGTTCATTAATCTACCCTTTCATCCTATCATATCTATATCATATCCCCTTTTTATATTTAGAAAGTGATCGCATTTAAAATCAACCTGTTTTAAATAAAATTTTGGTTTTTCTCTGTCCCACACTAGAGGGCTCTTCTGATTTGGGACACAAGAATCTCTTAATCTTTTCTTTTAACAATGTGCTTGGGTTTAGAGAAGGAGTGAGCCAATTCCATCTCCAAAGCCAGCTGGGAATTTGGGCGTAGTTTTTCTTACTACTTCCTGCTGGAGGGGGGGCGCTGTATCTTATGGGGACATAAAGAAAATTTGAGGATTATGGAGTAGTCCATGAGGGTAAACCTCTGAGCCAGTTGCCTTGAAACCATTCTGGATGTCGGATCATCTGGGCCATTGTATCATTGGAGACCTTTCAGTTGGTCTTGGCTGATCAAACCTGATGTATCTTAATCTGGAACAAATCCATAGCCTCTGGCTTTCTGTGGAAACAAAAGCAGAGATTCTTTTCCAAAGCAGCATATCCTTATATCCAAACTTTGAAGTCAAGTTACCTTTAAAATTTACATATTTATTTAACTCAACAGCTTTCACGATCAAATCTTTTTCTGCAGTTAAAAATCCCAAAGACAACACAAACCAGATTCTCTGTGTAATATCCATCTTTGTAAGATTGAAATGCCCCTGTGGCTGCTGGCTCTGACCAACTCAGCTTTCCAACATGGCGGTGGTACAGTTTACCACCAGCTCTGGGACTGGAGCTTTGTGTACCATCAACTATCAGAAGCAGTTCTATCAAAGCAGTGCATAGCCCAGAAACCTTTTTTTTTTTTTAAACTAGCAAAGGCTAAATCCACCATGCAGCAGAGTAAAGTGTTGCTTGTAGATTCCTCATTCCCACCACACTGCAGGTCAGATGTACATGCTAGGAACCCGCCATAGTAGCTCAAACTGGCAGGCTGCTGCTAACTTGAGAGAGACAACTAGGAAGCTGTTTTTAGCTCTGTTTTAGATTATTTTTTCTCAGGTTTTAGGTGGAAACTCTTGTCAACACGTTGGGTGCCATTTGTAGTTAGAGTTTTCCTGCCTGGCCCAGTCAGGACAAATCTCTCTTACCCGCCAGTCTCACAGTCGCTCAGAACTAACCAAGTAAACACACAGAAACTTACATTGCTTACAAACTGTATGGCTGTGGCAGCCTTCTTGTTATCTACTTCTTCTATCTTAAATTAACCCATTTCGGTTAGTCTATACTTTGCCACATGCCTTGTGGCTTACCAGTGTCTTTACTTGTTGATTCTCATGGCTGTGGCTGACAGTGTCTCCTCCCCAGCCTTCTATCTCCCACAATTCTCTTCTCTGCTTGTCCCACCTATATTTCCTGCCTGGCTACTGGCCAATCAACATTTTATTTATACCGAGTGATATCCACAGCACAGTTGCCAAAAATATTCCCAGATTTCCAGCTTAAGCAACTGAGTGCTGTGGTATCAAAACACACAAAAAATGAACAAACAAACAGACAAAACACTAGAAAGTAGGTAGTCTGCCTGGATAATAGTTTGGGATATGTTAAATATGAATTTCTTATAAAATACAAATTTGAAAATTGTGATGATATTGTGTCCCCCAATATATTTTGAATCCTAATAACCTTATCTGGGGTCAGAGAACAAAACAGCGGCTAGATAGACATAATAGCCAGAAAGTGGTGGCACATACATCTTTAATCCTAGCATTCTGGAGGCAAGATCCATCTGGACTTCTGTGAGTTCAAAGCCACACTGGAAACATCCTGGTAGGGTTCCACATGCCTTTAATCCCAAGAAGTGATGGCAGGAAGCAGAAAGATATATAAGGTGTGAGGACCAGGAACTAGAGCCCTTTTTAAGCTTTTAGCTTTTAGCAGCAGTTCAGCTGAGATACATTCAAATGGGCCACAGAAGCTTCCAGTTTGAGGAAACAAGATCAGCTGAGGAATTGGTGAGGTGAGGTTGTATGCGGCTTGCTCTGTTTCTCTGGTCTTTCAGCGTTCACCTCAATACCTGGCTCTGGGTTTGTTTTTATAAATAAGACCTTTTAAGGTTCATGCTACATCTCAGCATATAAGTGGTATTTCTATCCCTGGAAACAAATGCTGTCGTCTAGAAAAAGAACATAGAAAAAAGATGAGGGTACAGGTCCAAGACCTAAGTAAGGATGAGGAAGTGATGGGGAAATGAGACCATCAAAAAGCTTACACAAAAGGGAGAATAATCAGAATTCTTGGGAAACACCTCTGACCCCAGAATTGGGAGGAAGAGGAAGATCAATAAGCATCTTCAAGCAGCCTGTCGGCTAGAGTTGAGTCCCCAGAACCTACATGGTGGGAAGTCCTGATTCCTGCAACTTTTCGTCTAACTTCCAGATAGATGAAGCTAGGCAAGGTAGCACATATCTTTAATCACAGCTCTTGGGAGACAGATGCAGTAGATCTCCATGAGTTCGAGGCCAGCCTAATCTACAAATCAAGTTTCAGGACAGCCAGGGCTGATACACAGGGCTGATACCCTGAAAAAACAAAAATAGGTGGATAGATGGACAGACACACAGAGATAGACAGGCAGACAGACAGGTAGGTAGGAAACTAACTCACTAATGCAGGGGACTTACAACTCGCTGGAAAATCTTCTGAAGAGGGCCTTAGACTTATTTCCTCCAAACATAGTAGCCCTTGATTTTCAAGGTCTACTATGACAGGCTGCTGTAACACACCATCTTTGAACAAGAAAAATTAGTCTCTCTCTGTCTGTACTGAAGAGATCTGAGACAAGCCCCTTTGATGAAGCAAGCTACAGAGCTGGGCCTGTGACTGGAGGGTGTGTCTCAAACATTCACACTAATGACAGGTACTTGAGACTGAGACCCTATTACCAAGAAAATATAGGAGCTTCTCTTTGTGCTCATGGCCAAACAGCTAAGAGAGACTAGAGCTTCACCCTGAGACCTGAGTGGCTAGGAAATACACTTTTGACCACCAAAGGAACCTCATGGAACTCTAGATTGAAATCGCATGGCAGAAGAATAAACACCTCACCTTGAATCCAAGGCCATCTATTTTCAAGCTGCACACCAGAAAAGGTGACTGTCCTCAATATCCAAACCTGAACAGCTTATCATGAGTTTTAATAGGGAATGGACACACAGACTGTGACCCAATTGTCAGGAAAACCCCATGATTGCTGTCAAGCCTCAAGAGATAAGTCCTTAGAGATAAGAATTTTCTAGAGTTCATTGAAGATTTGGAGACTGACGAGAGAGTGCCTGAACCTTCCTCCTCTGGAGCAGGTAAGCAGCGATACTTATTCACGTCTGCCCAACAAGGTCTGGGATTTGTCTCCATTTCCAAACCTTATTAATTTTGGATCTGATAATTTGGCCCTTAAAATTTGTCCTTTGACCCAAAGGTCCATCAGGACTTTCTCCTCTGAACAAGGGCATGTGTGATATTTCACCTCTGACCAAGGGACATTGGTCAGTCTTGTTAGAGTTCTCAGAATAAGAGCAAGGAAATCTGGAAGCCATGTCACAACCTTGAGTGAAATCACCTGTCATGGTGTGGAATCAGGTGTCCCACCCATTTCTGGTTGGCTGAACACAATTCTTAGGAGTCAACCACACTGGGACTCCTACACAAGCTGCTAATGAATCCTGGTAATGAAATAGGTCTCTTGCAGATTCAGCTAAAGATATGGACCTCCTAACTTGTGAAGAAAAGTTAGAAGGTGAGGTAATGCCTGTACCTTATGACTACCTATGTGGTAGTGAATTTCATTTTTGCTCAGTTGTATGGGATTTTCATACTCTGACCACATCTCCCCTGTCACATGGGCCTCAGAAACTCCTCTCTCTTCAAGGGTACTCAATCCTTCTCCCTTTGTTTAAGGAGACATCTGATCTTCCTCCTGAAACAAAGGGAGCCCTATGTCTTTCTAGTGTGTCCAAAGGAGGCCTAGACATTTTATTTTGTGTGAGTGGGACACACATTGCCTGATATTATGGAGGGGTTCTCTGACATTCTCCTTCTTAAATGTGTCCCAGATTTGCCCTTCAGTCCAAGGTAAATTGTAATCCTGATAACTGATGTCATGATGAACCTCTGATATAATACCTTGTCAAGGAAGTTCGCTACATTCTATTTTCTCTGAACAAGAGGTCTTTAGACACATGATTTCACTTCAAGGAGACTGATACAAAATTGACTGATTAAGCAGATAGAGAACAGGCCAGTGACATGAAAATTCACAGAAATGATCATCTTTTTCTGAAGTACACTTCAAATCAACACTCCCTGATGATGGATTCCTCAGAGAAACCATTTGTAAAACCACTGTAAAAATCTGATCCCTGATTAAACACCTTTGACTCTTAAGATTCTCACCAGAAATGGAGTGGTCCCAGCTTTGTTACCCATGCCTGTGCTGCTGCTGAAAGGCTTGTGGAGGACAAGAGACAGGGATTACCAACCAAGCTGTAAGAAAAATGCTCTGATTGCTGGCAAGCTAGACTCAGAGGCCACAACAAATGGGTATTTTGGATTGTGAGGAGGTTTGTACCTGATAAAGGACTGTCAGACCCTTCTTCCAATTCCTAAGGTAACCTGGGAGCTTCATGTTCTGCATGAGGGATTCTGGGAACTTCCTGCTCTTTCATAACCTCCCCAAATTTCACACTTTCATAACCAGGGCCTGACATCTTCCCACATAAGGCCAAATTTATCTCACATTGAGCTGATCAGGCACAGGTCCATGAGAGATTCTCTATAAACAAGGGGCACCAGTCCACTCTGATTTGAGGTCGCATAGCCCATGTTTAGTAATCAGAGCATAGAGCCATCTGCCTTCAGGCCAGTCAATAGAAATGGAATGACTTCAACATCACCACCTAGATCTTGGCAGCTGAACACAAACTAGAGGAAGCAACCCATTTAGGGACAGTCATCCAGGCCTTCTGAAAAAGTCATAGGATGTTGCTGTTTTGTCTCTCTAAGAATGAACACAAACTGTGAATATAGAAAAAAAAAAGTACTTGGAACAGGATGTCTGAACTCTCCTAAGATTAATGTTACCCTGAACCCAGTTTGCCCAATGGGGTCTAAAACATTTATTTTTGTGACATGGTCATTTAGACATTTCCATTCCTACTATGTGTCTCTGAATCTTTTCTGATTAAAGGGGTGTCAGATCAAGGGAACATTATGCCATTCTATACAAACAAATGTCAGACAGTCCTGATCTTCCCGATGGGTGCTGGGACCACTTATATACCTCCACCCAGCAAGAGGATTTGAAACATCCAGTTTCTGTGAAAGGAGAGCTAGGAAATCAAACTCTATTGAAAATGCACTTAAAACTGTCCACTCTATCCAAGGGATGTCTCAGACTGCTGACCTTGCTATTTGATTAAACATGGCCGGGCACTTTCTGTTTAAACATCACAGTTCAAAATTAACTCAGTTTCCTCTCTAAATATGAGCTCCAAAAACCATCCCTATTCTCTAGGTATCACACATGGGTTATCAGAACTTCCCTTCAATAGAAGTAGTTGTCATGCCTTTCTGCTATTACAATACCCCAGAACTTCCCTCTCTGTCCAAGGAGAGTCATAAGAATAATTGTCTTTTACTATAGCAATCTCAGAACTTACATTTTTGTCGAATGGGACCAAAGGATCTAAG
>NW_023413947.1:0-3782 GCF_903995425.1 Onychomys torridus | reverse complement strand
TTCTGCATAACAACTTAATTTTCCAGATAATTTTATTTGCATGCTGGACATTGAATCTAGCCCCCCGCCATGCTAGGGTAAACTCTGTACTAGAGTCATACTCTCAGCTCTTACAAATACTTTATTTATTTATTTATTTATTTATTTATTTATTTATTTATTTATTTATTCACTTATTCATTCATTCATTTATTCATTCACTCACTCATTAATTAATTAATTAATTTGTTTTTCAAGACAAGGTTTCTCTGTGTAGTTCTGAAGCCTGTCCTGGAACTCACTCTGTAGCTCAGGCTGGCCTCAAACTCAGAGAGATCCACCTTCCTCTGCCTCCCAGGTTCTGGGGTTAAAGGCATACATCACCACTGCCTGGCCCTTACAAATCCTTTTTTTTTTTTTTTGATAGACTTCTACTGCATGTCTATCAAAATCTTCGGGATGAAAGAATTCGTGTTCTTCAAAATTTAGTAATAGCTAATGACCAACATTATCTACTATATACCATTCTAAATCTAATCTAATCCTCACAATCATCCTATAAGCAGGTATTACCATTGCTCTAAGTTTTGTAATCAAGATGGAAGACACAGAGTAACTCAATAATTTACCTAAGTAACTTTAATAAATGTAGATTACATTTTCCATTCACCACTTTAGCTTCTATTCTTGGAGTAAAGAAGATCCTGTTCATTGAGGAAGAGATCAGTCTAACCGAGGTATTAGTAATGTAACATACAATATATCATCAGTATATAGAATTCTTATTTATTTTTCCTGAGACAGGATTTTTCTGTGTAGCTGTGGCTGTCTTGGAACTCACTCTGTAGATCAGGCTGGCCTCGAATTCAGAGAGCTGCCTGCCTCTGCTTCCTGAGTGCTGGGATTAAAGGCGTGTACTACAATCACTGGCAAAATCTGAGTTTTGAAAGATATATACAAACTAAGAAACATCTACAAATATAGAACAAACCATATTTGTTCAAGTGGCCTCTTTGTTGTATGTTATGTATGTTCCCTTTTCCACCTTAGATGCCTAGTAAATGACTTGTTACTACAGAATACTTTGCATTTAAAAACATTTGGTATAAATAGAATAAGTGAGGTCATTTGGGAATGGGGAGTCTAACTTCTTTCAGCCTAATGACTTTGAGAATCACTTTACACTGATGTATAAGTTGTTTATCCTTTTCTTTTTCTAAAGTAATAGTAGTAGTACTCCTTTGTATGCCATATACATTTACTTTTGATGGGTATTTGGGTTAATTTCAGTTTTGGAGCTTCATGAAAATAAAGCTGTGTGTTAGCTTGTATATGTAAGGCTTTCCTATGGACATATGGTTTCTCTTAATTATTTAAGACAATAACAGCTATATTGTATGACAGACTACATTATACTTTCTAAAAGCTGTTTTCCAAACTGGTTGTAAAGCCTTACACTTAAATTGTCAGCAAATACATACATACATATATATCTGTAATTTTAAAAAATGGCTTATTTTTATGCACACTGGTGTTTTGCCTGTGGTGCATATCTGCTGTGGAGGGTGTCAGATCCCCTAGAACTGCGGTTACAGACAGATGTGAGCTGCCATGTGGGTGTTGAGAATTGAACCTGGGTTCTTCTGAAGTATAGCCAGTGCTCTCACTGCTGAGTCATCTCTCCAGCCCCCCACGTATACTTAGTCTTTTACATTTTAGATTTCCAATCAATGTTCACTTGGTAATTAACCATGATTGTAATTTTAATTCTCCTAACTAATCATCCTGATCATATTTTCAAGTGCTTCTTGGCTTTGCACATATCTTTTTGCAAAGTGTTCGTTGAACCTGTGCCCATTTTTATTGGCTTTCCTTATTATACATGATTTTTGCCAGCTCTAAGTTCTGTAAACATTTTCTCACTGTCACTCTTTGTTTTGCAAAACCAAAGGGCTTTAATTTTGTTAAAACTTCATTTGTCAGTTTCTGTTTATGTGTTTAGTGTTCTAATCAAGAAATTTTAGCCTCTTCTAAGAAAATGAAGATTTTCTTCTACAAATCTTAGCTTTTACATTTAGGTCCATGATTTAAATCAAACAGATTTGAAGTATGGTTAAGAATCAATGTTCATCCCCCCTCAGTGTATATTTAACAAAATTTTCTTTACTAAATTTGGACACCTTTGTAAACATTCTGTTGAATAAGTGTGTGTGTGTGTCTAATTCTGAACTCTCAATTCCACTCTAATGATCTATCTTTACATCAGCATTACGTGGTCACAATGGAAGCTTATAGAACATCTTGAAAATCAGGTAGTATGATTTTCCAACTGTATTATTCTTTTTCAAAACTTTAAGGACTTGAGTCCTCTATTTTCCACATACAGTATCCACAAGTATTTTATAGCTACCAGAACTTCCAGAGATTTCAATAAGGACTGCATTACATACATAGGTCAAAATTGAAGAAGTGACATCCCATCATTTATATAGACTTTTGTGTCTTCAGTGCTAGGGGTCTAACCAAGGGCCTGTGTATGTTAACTGACTACTCTATCAGTGAACTATACATCCTTGTTTTCTTCAATCTCTCTGAATGCTTCACAGTGTTCATTATATAGGTCTTGTATATCTTGGAGTATATTACATTTATTCTGAAGTACTTGACTTTTTAATGCCACTGTTGTGTAAGTGGCTTGTTTCTCAATTACAGTTTCCAATTTCTTTTTGTTGCAGTATAAAACGTCTTATTCTGTAGTTTGGTTGAGTTCACTTATTAGTTCTGATAGATTTTGAAGATTCAAAAAACTAAGGATTTTTAACTTGGGGTATTTGTGAACACAATTAATATTTATTATTTTAAAACACACTGCTGTCATATCTAAATTCTTTCCATATAAACACCTCAAATTATTTAATCTATGACATAAATTTACAAAGAAAGACTAGTCAATACACTTTCAATAAAAGGACTGGGAAGTAAGTATCAGTTATCTCAGATGTGTATGAGATGAACTTCAAACCTATTAAGAAGCACAGCACTTGTCAAGATGCTTAATTATGTGCTATGTGTGTGCACACTTGCGCATGCACACACACATTCTCATTTCCTAATTATAAAGGAACACTTTGTTCCCAGAAAAAGCTTCTAGTGTTACCTACATTTATTTCCTTCTCCCTTGATTCCATTCAACTTTCAATCCAAGGCTATGGTTCTCCTCAGTGTCCCATTGGCACCATCCCATTAGATACAAACTATGGTCCAGTCCATAGACCACATTTCTGGCCTCGGTTGTGACTGTGCCCATCATCAGAATGTTTGACCCTCAACAAGTTTACTTTTTTTTCCTCTAAATACTAAACTTCTTGCTATATTATAATTGCTAAGACCTCCACCATATTTTTCTTTTACTTTTTTTTATGGTTTTATTTTATAGGGCTGTGGAAAGATGGCTCAACAGTTAAGCACTTGTTGCTCTTTCAGAAGACCCAGATTTGGGTCCTAGCACCCATATCAAGTAGCTAGCAATGGCTTGGAACTCAAGTTCCGGGGGAGCCAATGGGCACCTGTATGCACATAACCTGTTCTGGTGATCATTAGGTTCTCATAGTAATCATGTTGCAAAATGCTTTGAAAATATTAAATCTGTTAAATGTATACCACACAGAAATGGACACAAATGTTTTAAATGAAAAGTAAAATGGAATTAATATTTAATATGAGAGATAGTAAAGACAATACTTTGGGATAAAAATCAAATAATAGTTTTGTTTTTGTCAAAAACTTTCCCTACGACTCTGCTA
>NW_023413946.1:0-2636 GCF_903995425.1 Onychomys torridus | reverse complement strand
TGGGGGAATGTCTGGAGGTGAATATGACAAGAATGCATTTAAGTTCTGGATCCACAAGATCCACATGTGCTTCTCGAATTGTCTTTCTTACTACAGCCAATTCCTTCTCAGCTTCGGCTGATAATTCTCTAGGACTATTTAATTCTTTGTCCCCTTCTAGAGTATTAGCCAAATTTTGTAGTCCATCTTTGGGTATTCCCATGATACCCAACAAGTTGGAAATGCTTCCTAACAACTTTTGAAAATCATTAAGAGTCTTTAATCGATCTTTCCTCAGTTGTACCTTTTGGGGTCTAATTTTTTGTAACTCTATCTTATATCCTAAGTAATTAATAGAATCTCCTCTTTGTATTTTTTCAGGAGCAATTTGAAGTCCCCAGCGAGGCAAAACTATTTTTACTTCTTCAAACATGCTTTCTAATGTATCTAACTTTGGATCAGCTAATAGGATATCATCCATATAGTGATAAATTATGGATTGTGGAAACTTTACATGAATTATCTCCAATGGTTTTTGCACAAAGTATTGGCATAAGGCAGGGCTGTTTATCATTCCCTGTGGGAGGACCTTCCATTGATATCTCTTGACCGGCTGGGAATTGTTACAATTAGGACCTGTGAAGGCAATTTTTTTTCTATCATTTTCTTGTAATGGTATGGAAAAGAAACAGTCTTTTAAGTCAATAACTATTATAGGCCATTATTTGGGTAGTAGAGAGGGCAATGGCATCCCAGTCTGTAGGGAGCCCATTGGCTGAATTACTTTATTAATAGCTCTCAAATCTGTCAGCATTCTCCAATTACCAGACTTTTTTTTAATAACAAATACAGGAGAATTCCAAGGGCAGGTAGATTCTTCAATGTGTTGAGCATTTAACTGCTCTTGAACCAGCTGTTCTAAAGCGTGTAGCTTCTCTTTTGTCAAAGGCCACTGTCCAACCCAGACAGGTTTATTAGTTAGCCATTTTAAAGGTAAGGCAGTTGGTACTTCTGAGAGTTCAACAGCAGTTGTGCTCTGTTTGTGTACAGCCTGAATGGTTGGTGACTGGTTTTTATAGCATGTTATGATATTATTCCTAGAAACATGCATTGGCCTGTATTCCTTGTCTGAGAGTGTAGGAATTTTAATCTGGGTATTCCACTGTTGTAACAGATCTTGGCCCCATAGATTTACTGCTACATTTACTATATATGGCTTCAGCCTTCCTCTCTGTCCTTCTGGCCCTATGCATTCAACCCATCTCAAACTCTGTTTTATCTGAGATAGGGTGCCAATTCCTAAAAGTTGGACATCTACCTCATGAAGAGGCCAATTTGGATGCCATGATTTTGGTGTAATTACAGTCACATCCACACCTGTGTCTACCAGGCCCCCCAGAACCAAGCCATTAATTCAAATTTTAAGCTTTGGTCTTTGTTCATTTATGGAAGTCTGCCAAAATATTTGTTTTATTGTGTTTTTTGTAAACTGTGATTTATCTATCAGAGCTGTTTTATCATCCATTGCAGTATTGGTTTTTACATTAGGCATTGGTTTATTCAGTTGTCCTGGAGAGGAATGTCTTCCACAGTGGCTGGGAATGTTCTTACCACATTTGATTTGGGGGCCTGCAAGAGGCCCCCTGAGGCGTTTTCCACCAGTGAAGGGTTGCCTAGTATATCTATTTTTGATCTGCACTCACTGGTCCAATGTCGGCCTTTGCCACATCTTCTACATAATCCAGGAGGTGGTTGGGGTCTCCTATTTAGGCTACTCCTAGAAGGAGTATTACTTGTAGGATTACCCCATGTACAGTTTTTACTTATATGACCTGGTGTACCACATTTAAAACATTTGGTACCACGGGGCCTTCTTTCACCTCTGGGATTTGTCTCTCCTATCCAAGCCTCATTGCTGTAGTTAAGAGTTTCAACACCATTAGTATACTGAATCCTTTCTTCCAAAGGAGCTGATCTGATCTTTAATGGTCTAAGTATTCTTTTGCATTCTGCATTAGCATTGTCAAATGCCAAGGACACAGTTAATACTTTTCTTAATTCTTTATGTGATACAGCTTTTGTTATAGCTGTGTTCAGCCTTTGTAAAAAAATCAGTGAAGGGTTCATGTGGTCCCTGAAATATCTTTGTGTATACCTCAGTTGCTTTTCCAGGTTCTGGAATTTTTTCCCAAGCATTTAGAGCTGCTGTACAGCATAGGGATATTGTATGCTCATCATAAATGGCTTGTACATTCCTGTCAGCGAAACCTCCCTCACCAAGTATTTGATCTTGGGAGATCTCAAAACCTCTGAGTTTACCTTGTTGTTCTAAATTTCTTGCCTCTTCTCTCAAACAGCTTTTCCACTGTAACTGCTGTCTATATTCTAGAACAGCTGAAATTAACCGATGCCAGTCATCTGGAATGATTCTATGTGAGGTAGACCACGAATTTAACATCTGTTTTACATATGTGGAGTGTATCCCATATGTAACTATTGCTTCCTTTATATTTTTAAAGTCCCATGTTGAAATTGGTTGTAATGTCTTTGTCGTATATGGCTCGGGGTGTGTGTCATCTGCTGGCTTCTCATGGATGAGAACAGGATAAGCCATTGTATGAGAGCCATTTGGAGATGTTACAACCTGTATGGTCTTG
>NW_023413945.1:0-48601 GCF_903995425.1 Onychomys torridus | reverse complement strand
TCTATACTTTGCCACATGGCTTGTGGTTTACTGTTGTCTTTACATGTTGCTTCTCCTGGCAGTGGCTGGCTGTGCTCTCAGTCTTCCTGTTACCCCTTTCTTCTCTCTTCCTTGTCACGCCTACCACATACTTCCTGCCTGGCTACTGGCCATGCAGTATTTATTTTTAAACCATTCAAAGCAATATTTTGACATACAGAACATCCCACAAGCACTTCTCTTTTTCTTTTTTTTTTTTCCAAAAAGTATAGATTTTAACTTTCATATAGTAAAGTTTCAGTACATATAAAACACAATTATCAAGCAAGAATTACAGTTAAATATAGAAAGAATATCCTTCATCTTATATTTGTTGAGTCTAAGGTTTTATATTTACTTATTCTTTTATCATACTGAGGAAACTTATATCATTCTGTCATTCCAACCACATCAAAGACCTCAGGAGGATTAGTAATAATTTACCTGAGAACCGAGGAAGGATTGCAAGCAACTTTCGGAGTCTTTGCTAAGTATGACAGGACAGCTGGCAGCCATGGACAGTCACCTAATGTTCCTTTGTAAAGTGGGGGCATTTGTCTTTACCCACAGGGCTAGAGTCTCTTGGTCACTTCTCTCAGTGTCCCTGTAGAATGTCTAGCAGTTTCTTCTATGAAGCAGGAACCTGAAGGACCATTTTTTCAAAGCAAAGTTTAGTGTCACCTTTCTATGGGTCCTGCACGTCCAGTCAATCAAGCAGTCCAGGCAAGAACAGTTTCTTGCCCAAATGGCTATTTTTGCCAAGATGAAGATAAACTTCCATATGAAGTGTCTTTAATGCCCATCCTCCTCTCTGAAGTAACAACTCATTTAAAATGTTTTACATTGGTATATATTTAGTCTATTGAACAAACTTCAAGTTAATTTTGTTATCTATGTATATTTCTACTCTCTTTTAAGATATTATGTTTGAACAGCTCATTTAAAATTGTAATGAATAATTAAAAATAGATTAATTACTGGTCATCTATGATAATCATACTCATAGCCATGTTAGTTAAGTCTTCTAGGTATACAGAAGATATTTTAGATAGACAGTCATCTTCAAACCCTTCAGAGATCTACAGAATATGGCATTTAATATGTTTTAATAACTTAGGAATTTTTCTTTTTTGCTATGACTATGAGACATGACGGCTCCTGGCAGTACCCAATCTACTTCACAGAAAATATGGGCATTGAAAAAAACTACATATGGAGTTAACTTTCATTGTGGGAAAAGTTAGCCACTAGACAACAAAGTATCCTTGAATCAACTGCTGACAAACAGGACAGACAGGACACGAAACCAAGGACTACCGATTCTTGCCAAAAACAAGTATGGTTGTGGCTTTAACAAAAGGCATCTTCTGAAGCCAGGACAATATGGCATCATCCCTGAAGTGAGTGGCCTTTGCAATCTGTAAAAGGTACCGTGCCATTTTCTTCGAAGGCAGCTGAACAGGGAGTGGGCCAATGGCTTCTGATGTACAATGGAACAGCAGATGAAACAGTTATTCTTGAAGAATAACTAAGCTCACTCCTCTCAACAGTAGACTGGAATTTAATAGAGGGATGTGGAGAAGAACAGGATGTCAAGATGAAGCCACATATACACAGCCAAGAAAAATGGACAGCTGAATTGAAAAAACATCAATAATTTCCAGAATTCAAAATCCTGAATCATGACATGACACTAATGGAATTCAGGTGTTTCTGGTACATGGACTGCTCTCACCAAATGTGAGGTCAAACTGTTGACCTTGTATACATCCTAGTTCACAAAAGAGTCTGTCAGATATGCTAAGCCTATAGGCTGAAGATGATGCCCCAACACTGTGGAGAAACCTCAGGTAACTGTCCAGGCAGCTGGCTGTTTCTGTCAACTCACATTTTTTTTTTGGAAGCTGCTTACATGCACTTCCTGTTTTTATTTTTTATTAGGTAGTATTATTTCCTTCTTGGGTCTCTGAGGGAGTTGAAGATCAGTTAGTTATAGGTATAATTATCTTTGTTAAAGATTTCAGAAAAACTCACTAAGAGCTGTAAGTGTATAAATTTGAAAGACATTGTAAGACAGTTCCTTTAGCAATATAAGTTAGGATAGAAAGTGTATCAAGTACATTTTGGACTTACCAAAATAGGATAGATAATGGAATTATTTTCTCTGAATTTGTCATATGCAAATTGACTAGACATTGTTTAGTTATTTATTGTTTGTATGTATGGAATATATAGTTATTGTACTTTTATATATAGTTTTTCTTACATTAGTTATAACTTTTTCCTTTTTTTCTTTTTATTAAAATAGAAAAGGGGAAATATAGTGATATTTTATTTGTATTGAAATGTGATTTTATTTGTATGTTAATAAAGTTGCCTTGAGGTCAGAGCAAGCCAGAGCAGAAGCTGGGCAGTAGTGGTGCATGCCTTTAATCCCAGCACTTGGGAGGCAGAGGTAGGTAGATCTCTGTGTGTTCAAGGACACAGCCAGCATGGCAGACCCATGCCTTTAATCTCAATACCAACCATAGAAGATCTGGAGGTCTGTACAAACAGGCAGTGACGAGGAGGTCATGTGGATGGGTTTACAACCAATGAGAAAACAGAACAGAAAGTCTACAAATAGACAGGACACACAGAAGTAGGTCTCTTGCGGAGAAGAAGAACAGCAGAAGCAGTGAAGGGTAAGGTTTCCACTCTTGCTCTGACCTCGTGGTTTTTAACTCTGCAATTGGTTCTGTGTTTCTTATTTAACAAGCCAGTTACATCTACAATCTCCCATGCTCTTTGATACATACAATTGACATAGGAAAAATGACAATCTTACAAAGGGCAATCTACGGATTCAATGCAAAACTCAACAAAATTTCCACAGAATTCTTCACAGACCTCAAAAGAACAATACTCAACTACATATGGAGAACAAAAAACCCAGAATACCTCAAACAATCCTGTACAATAAAGAAACTCCTAGAGGTATCAACATCCCTGACTTCAAGATCTAGTATACATGTATAGTAATAAAAATAGCTTGGGGGTTGGGGATTTAGTGCAAGGCACTGGTTTCGATCCTCAGCTCAAAAAAAAAATTAAATAAAAATGAAAACAGCTTGGTATTGTCATAAACACAGACATGACGATCAATGGCATCAAATCAAAGACCCTGACATAAACCCACACACCTATAAATGCCTGATTTCTGACAAAGAAGCCAAAACTGTACAATGGAAGAAAGAAATCATCTTCAACAAATTGTGCTGGCATAACTGGATGTCATCATGCTAAATGAATGCAAATAGATCCATATCTATTACCATGGACAAAACTCAAGTCCAAGTTGATCAAAGACCTCAACATAAATCCAGTTACACTGAATCTGGTAGAAGAGAAAATGGGAAGTAGCCTTGACTGTATCAGCACAGGATACTACTTCCTGTATATAACACCAGAAGCACAGACACAGAGAGCAACAATTAATAAATGGAAGCTTTGCCTTACAGAAGCAGCTCAATTTTCAGAGGTTCCGTTTATTAATTGTCACTCTGCTTTTGTAAGGCAAAGGACGTGGTAAATAAGACAAAATGTCAGCATACAGAATGGGAAAATACCTTCACCAATCCTACATTTGACAGGAGGCTGATCTCCAAAATATATTAAAAAAAAAAAACTCAAGAAACTAGACAGCAAAATACCAAATAATACAATTTTAAAAGTGGGGTAAGGATCTAAACAAAGAATTCTCAACAGAAGAACCTCAAATGGCCAAAAGACATTGAAGAATAGCTAAGATAAAACACACACACACACACACACACACACACACACAAACAAAACAAAACAAAACAAAACAAAACAAAAAAACACCAATAAGCTGGGTGGATCCCAGCATGTGGGAGGCAGAGACAGGTGGTTCTCTGTGAGTTCAAGGCCAGCCTGGGCTACCAAGTAAGCTCCAGGAAAAGCACAAAGCTACACAGAGAAACCCTGTCTCAAAAAACAAAAACAAACAAACAAACAAAAACACTGATGACAGCTTATTCTGGAGAGGATATGGAGTAAGGGGAACAATGCTCCACTGCTAGTGGTGATTCAAACCTGTACAGTCACTTTGAAATTCAGTATGGTAGTTTCTCAGAAAATTATGATACAATTTACCTCAAGACCCAGTAAAATTACTAATTGGCATATACCCAATGGATGCTCAATCATACCCCAAGGACACATGTTCAGCTATGTTTATAGCACCATTATTAGTAATAGCCAGAACCTAGAAACAACCTGGATGCCCCCTCAATCAAAGAATAGATAAAGAAAATATACATTTACACAATGGGGTATTACTCAGTGGTTTAAAAAAAAAAACAATGACATCATAACAAGATGGAAGTAGAAAATATCAACCTTAGTGAGGTAACCCAGACACAGAAAGACAAATATGGTATGTACTGACTCATAAGTGGATAATAGATGTAAAGCAAAGGATAACCAGGCTACAATCTACAACCCTAGAGAGTCTAGGTAACAAGGAGGACTCTAAGAGTGATGCATGGATTGCCCTGGGAAGGGGAAATAGATGATATCTCCTGGGTAAACTGGGGGCTAGGGACAGTAGATGGGAGGAGATGGAAAATGGAAACATAAAGGATCAATATGGTCAAGTTAGTGGACAAATAGGGAGGGAGAGAAATGAAAGAATTATATTGATAGAGGGGGGCATTATGGTGTTAGAGAGAACCGGGTGCCAGGAAAACTCCCAGGAAACCACAAGGATGACTAAGACTCCTAGCAATAGTGGAGAGGTTGCCTGAAAAGGTCTTCTCCTGTAATCATATTAGTGACTACCCTAATTGTCATCATAGAACCATCATCCAGCAACTGATGGAATCAAATGTAGACATCTACAGCCAACCACTGGGCCAAGCTATGGGAGTCCAGCTGAAGAGGGGGAGGAGGGATTATATGAGCAAAGGGAGTCAAGATCATGAAGGGGAAACCACAGAGACAGATGGGCCAAGGTTGTTGGAGCTCAAGGACTCTAGACAGATAGCTAGAGAGCCTGCATGGGATGTACCTAGGCCCCCTGCATGTGGGTAACAGTTGTACAGCTTGGTCTGTTTGTGAGTCCCCAGGCAGTGGGACCAGGATCTGTCTTTGGCACCCAAGCAGGCTTGTTGAAACATATTTCCTATGGTGGGATGCCTTGTTCATCCTTGATGCATGGGGGAAGAACTTAGTCCTGCCTCAACTTGATATACCATGCATTGTTGACCCCCCCAGATGGGGGGAAGAAAGAAGGTTGGGGGAATAAATGGGAGGAGAGAAAGGAAGAGAAACCCTGGTTGGTATGTAAAATAAATTTTAAAAATTTAAAGAGGGGTCACAGCATTAGGAATGTTGAGAACCTCTATGCTAGTTTATCTTAAAGCCAGGACACCACTGTAGATCACAGGGTTATGTTTGGCTTGGTATTTACACTTCCCTGTTAGTCGTTTGCAGAGTATCTTTAGATACCAAAGATGCCAGAATATAAGGGGTGAAGGCTCTATATAGACAGCTCAAACTCTACAGGTTCAGTGAGTTGTATAGGTATTGTCTTTACCAATGCAACCTTGCTGTCAGTTTGTGGAGAACAACCTATTCTTGTTCTTTTTTTTTTTTTTTGGTATTTCAAGACAGGGTTTCTCTGTGTAGCTTAGTGCCTTTCCTGGATCTCACTCTTGTTCTAATCTTGGCAACATCCTGGGTTGTTTGGGAGCTACCAAGGGACTTCTGTGGCCAACTCAATTAGATATAACCCATTCACAATATTGGAAGCTTCATTTGGTTACAAAAGATGACCGGTTGGGACTCTGTCTCCCTCAATATTTGACAATTTCAATTAGATTGCCTTCATAGATGTATATATTTCAGCAATCTTCTACTTACTAGGTTTTCATTTTTTTGAAATGTTCAATTACTGGCGATTACGAGTAGAGCACCAATGAACATGGTTGTGCAAGTCTCTCTATGAAAGGATCAGGTGGCCTTTGGGTACGTGCCCAAGAGTGGTATAGCTGGATCTTGATGTAGATTGATCCCAGGGCTCTGCAGAAGATCCCCTCACTCAGCATTGGCTTCTACAGAATCTCAAAGCACAAAGAGACACTGACATTCACCTAATTGTCCCTTTGACTTCAAATGCAGCATTAATTACACCTGAACACCTGTCATTAAAATTCCTTCTCCATTTATCAGCTTATTTTATTTTTATATATTCAGGTTTCTTTTTTAATCTTGGATACATTCTCCATATAAACTCTGATTTTAGACAGCCCTTGGAGACAGGAAAAATAGACATCATTGATCTTCTGACAGCCTTACAGGTACCTGCTGACAGCCTCCATCTGATACCTGAGCATTCTTGTAGGGAAAACATCTTGCTAATGGGAGACAGACTGACTCCTACAAATAAGCCACATCTCAGTGTCCTCTCAATATTACCATGCCATCAGGTTACCAACATTTGTCAGAGCCAGTAAACCTATCATGGGAAGGTGACAGCTGAGTAAATACTCAGCCATATTGTTTGAGGAAGAATTTGGACAAAAAGATTGGGATTAATTTTTTACCATAAACTGAGTGTATTATACAGGGATGTGCCACTGAGAGTTTTGTGGAGCTATGGGAGTATGTGGCAGGGGCTCTGCCACTGACCACAGTCACCTGGTGGATTCTCATGGGGAGATGCCTGCATCTCATATGAAGAATATAAGATCCAGGTGGGAAAACAGCTTCACCACATCAAAGAAGAGCATGTAGAAGACCTGTACATTCATAGAGCAGCCCGAGAAAGATCCTAAACCAGAATGTAGACAAAGGTAAGAGTGACATGAAATAGGCCCAGAGAACTGTCTTTGGTGAATGCTCTGAGCTGCCTTGTTTAGGAGTATTGGAAGTTCTTAAAGTGGATGATCATGGATGAAATTATCACCTGTGCATTTGTGAAAATGCTTCTCAGAACTCATGACAAGAGGTTGAAAGTTGGGGACATAGCAGGAATAGTCTCATTGGGAGGCCCTCTAAAGGAAGGGCAAGTGCCCAACTTAGGGAAATGGGATTCTATGACTGCTGACAAGGGTACATCTCAGAGATGCTTAACACAAAGGTATTGAGAATTACAAGATCTGAGAACTACTTTTGAAAAATAGAGTTTCTGCTGATGAGCTACTTACACATGTCCCTACTGACGTGACGTAAAGACTTGCATATGGTCTAGAGAAAGAACAAGGAAAATAAACTGAATAGTTTTTGAAAAGTTTACAGAGTACAACAGAAAAGCTTTTCAAGACATTTTTCCCATTGGGACATGTCAGAAAGTATAACTGCACGATCTCAGGGTCCCTAAAGACTGGCTTGTGTCCCTGAATGTCCCCCAAATAAAGAGTGGGAAGAGGGAGAGGTGAGCAGAGAGCATGTCTGATCTACACCTCTAAAAAGTGTACTCTTGAGTCACATGAACATACAGAGGAGTTAAATGAGAAGGTTTAAATATATTTTTATCTTTAAGAAGACCATTAGTCATGAAATTTCAAGTAGGGAAATATTTCCTGATTTAATGAGGTGGACTTCATTTATTGTAAAAGTGACACATTCAAGATGCTGAAGGCACATTCTGTTTTGATACTCGGATGATCAATTCGGATTCAGAAGAATTCACTTCCTTCAAATGTGATGCTAAATTTATATTCTTCTCTCAGATACTACATTTGGACAACGAATTCCCCTCCCTCCACTCCTCCCATTCCTCCTCCCAAGATCTACTCCTCTTTCTGTAGTTGTTATGGTTGTGTAGCTTGGCGTTCTTGTAGGGCTCCTCACAGCGGAAGTGGGGATGCCTCTGACTCTTTTCCCTATGCTAGGGACCCAGTTCCTCCTACTAGGTTGTCTCTTCCAGCCCTGATATGAGGGTTTGTGCCTAGTCTTACTGTGACTTTTTATGCTGTGTTCCTTGAGATCCCTGGGAGGCCTGTGCTTTTTTTTTTTTTTTTTTTTGAAAAAGGGGGACTTACCTTAAAGATGGATCTTCTAGTGCCACCTTCTGGTGGCTAAATTATAACACTTATCCCCATGGAGCCTACAAAAATTTTACTTTAGTAATTTTTGTGGGTTTGGTGCCACCTGCTGGAAACTCTAAGAAAACACACCAATCAAGTAGTATCTTCCAAAATAGGTAGATTCTGGCTTCTAAAAGTTTTTGAAAATTATTCACAAACCCTCAGGAATTATTTCAGAGAGGCCTTGTGCCTTGTGTGACTCTGTCTGTCTCTATGTAAACCTGACACACATGAGAAATCACCCTCACATAGTTTAACAGCACAACAACCAACATTTGCGCATACTTGAATAGATCGTTCCTGAGTCCTACAATTCTACACAGCAGTATAAGCTCCATGTCATCATCTAGAAATGGAGATGCAGGGTATCTATCTATACCTAAAGCAGAGCACAATAAAATACTTAAAGGAGCTTGAGAGATGGCTGAGGGTTTTAGAGTACTTACTGCTCTTGCAGAGGATCTGAGTTCTGTTCCCTGCACCCACACAACTGCCTATGACTCAAATTCCAAGGCACTGAACACTCTCTTCTAGCCTCTGCAGGCTGCTGCATGCACTTGGTATACATGACTTATAAACAAATTTAGATATGCAAATAAACAATTTTTTAAAAAATCTTTGAGCCAATAAGATGGATGGTTCCATACTGCAGGACTGGCTCCTCCAACTTGCCTATCTTCCCTGCTACTGAAAACTCAGGTAAGAGTGGATGGCATGTAAACACAGTGCTGTGCAGGATATGTAGATTCTGTGTATTTTACTCCTGTTGTTAAAAATCACAACTTAGTGTAGAGCTATATGATAAGCAAAATTAGAGAGTGCATGTTTTCAAAAGCTCAGTCTCCACAAACTTTAGTGGAACTGTGTGTGACACGTGAGTTTGAGTACATCCACACTTTTTCTAGTCACATTCCCCTCATAATTTGAGGGGTTTTTTGTTTTTTGTTTTTTGTTTTGTTTTCTTTTTTGAGACAGGGTTTCTCTGTGTAGCTTTGTGTCTTTCCTGAAACTCATTTGGTAGCCCAGGCTGGCTTCAAACTCGCAGAGGCCTGCCTCTGCCTCCTGAGTGCTGGGATTAAAGGCATGCACTACCAATGCCCAGCCCAGTTTGAACTTTTAAGAATTATGAGTACTATCGAAAGGAGCTCTTTCCATCACTAAATCTTTTTTTTTTTTTTGAGCTGAGGATCGAACCCAGGGCCTTGCACTTCCTAGGCAAGTGCTCTACCACTTAGCTAAATCCCCAATCCCCCATCACTAAATCTTAATTAAAAGTTGTGCTTCTCTCAAATAAACTCAAGACTGAAGTGGATAGGATCTGGGAAGAGGTGGGAGAAGTGAAAAACATAGTCAAAAAATGGGAAAATTTTAAGTAAAGCAATACATATCGGAAATACTCAGCAATAGCATCTTCAAATGTGTCCAAATTTGTCTTATAAACTGACGAACCCTGCCCTGAGTGGAACACCCGGTGCTGTGATGTCCCACAGAGGACAGTGGGTCTGGAGCACTGCTAATCCTCATGTCAAGGCATACCCCACACTAGTCCCAAATGCATCTCCCTGATAAACTGCACATTTAACACTGAAGTCATACCACATGCAGAATGAAGAACTCAGCACTTCAAGACTGTCCTGACTCATGGTTAATTCCACCTTCCCTTCATTTTAGCTTACAGAAACAAAAGCTAGGTACTGAAATTCAGAATAATTCTCCCTGCAAGGTGTTAATTGCCACTCTAATTATGTCACCCACCTGTGGTCTGTCCTTAGCAGCACATCATCCCTGTGAGAAAGTAAGAAAATGTAGAGAAATCCAACAAAAGTCTTACTTCCATCCCATCCCTTTGCATCTGGTTGATTATGTTATGTGCAATATGAACTCTAGAATTCATCTAAGTCATCTTTAATATTACAGTGAAATTTAGGTTATAATTTATTAACATGGAGTATAGCATGACACAAGACTATGTTTCCACAGGATATCTGAAAGTAAATCTGTCATGATAAGGATGTGATGAGTGGGACATAATGACCCTGGAAGATTACAAATGGCTTCAATGTATAACAGAATAAACAGTCAACTAAAGACAAACTGATCATGATCAACGTAAAGGATGCTCTCTGTGCTGTGCTCCAGAGAAGGAAATCAACCAACTGTGGTCCCCACAGACTTCCACCACAAGTTTGGAGTATGATATGACATGTTAACCAGTCACCATCTCTGATCTGGAGGTGAAGAACTGAAACATTTTCTAGGGTAGGGCAGAGAGCTCAGTAGGTAACGTGTCTTGCCATGCAATCATGAAAACAAGATTTCTTTTTCATTTTTCTTTATTAAAAAAATTTCTACTCACTCTACATGCTATCCACCGAACCCCCTCCTCCCACCCCCAGCCCCCGTTCCCAAGCCACCCACATCCCGATATCCCCCAAAGTGAGGTCTCCTATGGGGAGTCAGTAGAGCCCAGCACACTGAGCCTCGGCAGGTCCTAGCCCCTTCCCACTGTACCAAGGCTGTGCAAGGTGTCACACCACAGGCACCAGATTCCAGAAGGCTGCCTGTAGACCAGGAACAGATCCCGATCCCGATCCCCCTGCCTGGGTACCCCCCAAACGGTTTGAGCCAAACAACCCTCTTCCGTATCCAGAGGGCCTAATCCAGTCCCATGGGGGCTCCATAGCCACCAGTCCACAGTTCATGGGCTTCCACTAGTGTGGCTGGTCATCTCTGCATATTCTCCCATCATGATCTCAACATCCCTCATCTGCAGTATCTCTCCTCTCTCTCATCAATTGGATTCCCGAAGCTCAGCCTGGTGACTGGCTGTGGATCTCTGTCACCATCTGTCATTGGACAAATGATCGATGATGACAGCTAGGTTATTTGCTAGGCTGGTCACCAGAGTAGACCAGTCCAGGCACCCTCTGGACCACCACCAACAGACCAACATGGGGTCAACCTTGTGGATTCCTGAGAGCCTCGCCAGCACCCTAACTCTTCCTATTCCCATGATGTCCTCATCTATCATGGTATCTTCCTCCCTGCCCTCCCACTCTGTCCCTGTTCCAGGTTGACCCTCCCATTTCCCTATGTTTGCATCCCCCACTCCTTGCCCTCTGCCACCCCTAACCCCTGCCACGCCCACTCATGTAGATCTCTTCCACTTCTCCTTCACAGGATCATCCATGTGTCCCTCCTAGGGACTTTTCCTGTTAGCTAGCCTCTCTGGAGTTGTGGGTTGCAATCCAGCCATCCCTTTCTTCACATTTAGTATCCACTTATGAGTGAGTATGTACTATGTTTGTCCTTCTGAGTCTGGATTACCTCACTCAAGATGATATTTTCTAGATCCATCCATTTGCCTGCAAATTTCATGATGTCATTGTTTTTTACTGCTGAGAAGTACTCCATTGTGTATATGAGCCATATTTTCTTTAATGGAAACAAGATTTAAGATCCCCAGAACCCATATAAGAAGCTGGGTGTGACAGTGCATGCTGGAGAGGTGGGGGCAGCCAGATTCGAGAACCTGACTGGCCAGACAGTCTAGCTGAATCAGTAAGCTGCATGTTCAGGAAGATTCTATCAAAAACTTAAAGGTACAGAATGAGAGTAGAAATATTCTGGAGATTACTTCTGTCCTCCACACTTCTGTGCATACATGAGCATATTCATATATGTACATGCACACACTAAAAAATACATACAGAAAAAAACACCACATATACACATGACAGGATAGAATAATGAGCTGAATCTAAACAGGTGCAATTGAATAAATATCTGTTAAATGTTCTTTAACCTAGATTCCATAATTATCTCTAGGTACAGATAATAGAATGTCATGTCATACAACACATACAAGGAAAATTATATTGCAAATAAAACATATTTAAGATATTTAGCAATATCACATGCCAATAGTTGATAGAAACATGAAATACCTACATACCTAGGCAATTTCTTCTAAGATTTGTAAAGTGAATTGAAGACTACCAACCTCACATATACATCTAATGTAAATTGAGAATTCAGTGGAAATTGTTTAAAAAATTATGAAACTGTTTAAATTACAGCCCAGACAGTAGTGAAGTACTTGCCTGGCACATGCCACATCCTGAGTATGCTCTCCAGAATGGAGGGGGAGATTTTATTAAAATACTCCAGTAACAAAGCACTAACCCTTCACTTACATGAGTCCCTGTCCAACACACAGGACATACACTCACAAAGCCATCCCTCTGCTGGCATTACTTTACATAGGATCCATTCTTATAACTCTGTTAATCAGAAAGACTTCAACACAACACACAGCGTAAAGTTAAAAAGGTCATCATTAGGCTTATATAATTACATAATGGACTGAAAAAGTAGTAATAAATCTATCAACATCCTATTCACAAATGGGAAATATCACAGAAAAGATAACTGATCTAATTATAAAACTGGATCACATACTTGGGCAAAATTATTTTTCTAAGCTCACTCATCCAAGAGAAGTTCTCAGCAGTTACTAACATGTTACAAAGGCCATGCAGTACAGAGTCCAGTGACTATTGCAGAAAGAGAGTCAATGAATGTTTTGAGCAATAACCAGTGTCCACTGAGGGCTGAAGTGCCTTGTGTGAATCAAGACTTAAACCAGATACAAGGAAAAGGAGACACGAGGTGCAGACCAATTTACTATTTACTTAAGAGACAGGATAAATGACCAGGAATGTTGGAAGAGTGCTTGTCAAGCCTGCATGAGGCCCCTGGATCAACCTCCATACCACTTAAGAGCAGATGTGGCTCTCACATGAAATCCAACTGGACGGAAGTGGTAAGAGGATCATAGTGCAAGGTCTTCCTCAGCTACCTTGTGAGTTCCAGGGTACATCAGAGAAAGGAAGGAAAGAAGAGAAGGAAAGGGAGGGAGTGAGGAAGGAAGGAAAGGAGGGAGACATGGAGGGAGGGAGGGAAGGGGGAAGAAAGGGGAGAAAATGCTGATAAAACTGTTACTCAAAGGGGTCTTCTATCCATTGTTAGTTTCAAGATGAGATCTGAACATGGAGCTTTATGTGTTTAAAGACAGGATGGTGAAGAGAATGAGCCTCTGTCCAGTGTATTCTCTCAGAGAAGTCCTGGGTAGAAATGACATAGAAACAGAAATGGGGAGATGTACTTGAAACAGCGGGTCAATAGTGTTTTCTGCTTCAAAGGGACTACACGGAAAAGGACGATTTGGACACAGTCGAGGTTACAAGTTCATAGATGGCAAGAAAGTTAGGTGGATCCAATCTGGGCCCAGAGCAATAGGCAGCACATGCTCTGAGATTGACTTTCACCTGCTTGCACACTGTGAACCTCAGGTACAGTATTAAGCATGCCACTGTGTCTCTTCCCAGACAACACTAACCAGGCACTTAATCCCTTGACGTGTCTAAGGAACTGATCTGTTAAGAAGTATAACCAAATCTATCCCTGCTGAGCACAATGAACCATTCCCATGTTCCCACTGTCAACATGAAGTTCTGTTCTGCTAGAAATGGCTCTGAGGTGGAGGTCCAGAGACTGTAACAGAGATAAGGCAACATGCTGATTAAGGTTCTATTGTGAACTTGACACAGCCTAAAGTAACCTGGAAAGGGAAACTTCAATGGAAAAACTGTCTCTATAGGACTGCTCTGTAGCAATATCAATGAGGAATTATCTTACTCTAGCATGCCTGGGAGTGTGACCCTGGAAGAAAGCAAGCTGAACATGAGCCAGGGACCAAGCCAGTAAGCAGAATTTCCCCAATGGTTCTTGTCTCTATGTTCCTGCTTAGCGTTCATGTCCTGATATCCTTCAATTGGTTGTGATGTGGAAGTGTAAGCAAATAAGCCTTTTCCTCCCCAAGTTCCTTTTGGTCATGGTGTATCCTGGTTAGTGTTCTTTTGCTGTTCAGAGACACTATGAACAAGGCAATTCTTCTAAAAGAAAGCATTTAATTGGGGGCTTGCTTATAGTTTCAGAGGTTTAGTCCATTATCATCATGACAAGGAGCATGAGAGCAGGCAGGAAAGAATGATGCTGGAGAAGTAGTTGGTAGCTTTACATCCTGATCCCCAGGTATTAGGCAGAGAGAGAGAGAGAGAGAGAGAGAGAGAGAGAGAGAGAGAGAGAGAGAGAGAGAAACCTGCTATGGGCTTGTGAAACCTCAAAGCCTACCCCCAGTATCCTAGCTAGTTTTATGTCAACTTGAAACAAGCTAGAGTCATCTGAAAGAAGTCAACTGAGAAAATGTCTCCATAAGATACAGCTGTAGGGCATTTTCTTAATTAGTGATTGATGGGAGAGAGCCCAGCCATTTATGGGTGATGCTATCCCAGGGACGACAGTCCTAGGTCATTTAAGAAAGCAGGCTGACCAATCCATGAGGAGCAATCCAGTAAGCAGCACCCCTCTGATTTCTTGACATGCCAGGATCCAGTCATCCAGGAGGGCATTCTTTATGGGACCTAGCACCCTCTGTATCTTTGCAGTGTCTCCATCACAAGCAAGCTGGCATGACAGTATTCCAGCTGCCTCAGCACACTGCACTTTCCATTCCAAGGAACTTTGCACTATAGTAGAATATTATTTTTCGGTGTGTTACTTTTGTTTATGCTGCATTTTTTAACTCTTTAGAGCTGTGTTACTATGCCTGTCTAAAACACCTGATGGTCTAATTAAGAATTGAATGGCCAATAGCAAGGCAGGAGAAAGGATGGTACTGGCAGGCAGAGAGAATAAATAGATGAAGAAATCTGGAAGCAGCCAGAGAAGGAGAAGGATATCAGTGGCCAGCCACTCAGCTACACAAAGAGCAATGGAGTAAGAGTAACATTTACAGAAGACAACAAGAAAAGCCCAGAAGCAAAAGGTAGATGGGATAAGTTAAGGAAAGCTGGCTAGAAACTAAGCCAAGCTAAGGCCGGGCATTTCATAATTAAGAATAAGCCTCCATGTATGATTTATTTGGGAGCTTGGTGGTGGGTCCCACAAAAGAACCAAAAACCAAATATTCCGACACCCAACATGGGGCTTGTATGTCCATCTAGAATCTGAGCAAGCTGAACAACAACAAGAAAGGGCTATGGCTCCTTTAAGAGTTTTGACTGGACAATTACTACCAGTCACTGAGCCCTTGAGCAGCAGTAAGTTAAGTAAAAACAAAAAAACTAAGCAAAAAGGCCTCCACAGTACAAACATTGGCATTCTAGAGATCTAGGAAGGTCGAATGCAGTTCCTGGTCAGACAAACCTCTGACTGTCTGCTAGTTTCACACTTGGTTTTCACAACTTGAGAAGTGGGCAGAGTCAGCTGAGGAGAGCTGCACTCAGAGAATCCAAGTGTACCTTAGCAGTCTAACGTTTGCTTGTGCAGTCAAAAAAAGGATAAAAGATACGCAGTAAAATATATCCAGAGGGAAAAACTTCTAAATAGGTTGCAGTGTGTTTTACAATGTGCATAGGCTTAATAAAGAAAGAAAAAGGGTATGGACAGTCAGAAATAAATAGTTTAAAAATAATAAAATCTTTAAGGAGAGAAGTACAATAATAAAAAATAAGCCATGTAGAGATGGGAAATACACAGAGTTTAGATCCTGTATGTTATGTTGATTTTAAATTTTTGAATGGTCATAGGAAAACAACAGCTGCTAAGTGACATCAGATTAAAGAGGAACTAATAAAATAAACCAGCTTTTATACCTTAGGAATGCCTTACCTTTATAAAAGTCAAAAACTGTATTTTTCAAATGGAAATCAAAAATGCTCAGGAGTTTTGTTCCCACAGGAGATGAGAGGCTGTAGATTCCTTCAGGGTTAATATGGATCAGGTTTGATCAGGCAAGACCATTTGAAACTTGACAGGTGATATCTGTCATCAAAGGTTACTGCTGGTCTTCCCAGGACTTGGTCATTATCTCAAAATTTTCTCTTTGGAACCCTAAAGATACTTCATCCACAGACAGCAGAAAAAAGTATAGAGAAAACTAGGTCCACGTTCCAAAGAATTAGGGGTGTGGGTAGCTGTTGGTTATTTGGTGGGTTATGGATGTTTGTTATCATTTAGGATAATATTATATATTTATATAAACAAAGTTTTTTGTTACACTGTATATATGTTTCTACTCTGGTTTAAATGATTTGTGTTTGATAAGAATTTAAGCTTATTTTTGTTACAACATATTGTATATCTGTTTCTATTCTTGTTTAAGGTATTGTACCTATGCAGTTTACTTAAAAATGTAAGGTGAAATTCTACTTTTTGAAAGCTATAATTATAAATTATATAGGATAATCAGGAAACATAGGTTAGTGGGTAGTCATTTATAACAATCAAAATTGTAGAGATGTTAGGTATGCTTTCCAGATCAAATAGAGACATATTTTAGATAGATAGATGGTCTTCAAACTTTTCAAAGACCTACAGAATATGACATATAAAATTTTTTGTTAGTTTTTCATGACAATGAGACATATGTGTTCCTGGTAGCACCGATTTATTTTAGACTTTCATTGTAGCAAGGTTAGCTGCTGGGCAAAAAACCTGTTCTTGCCTTTAGCTGACTATGTACTGTGCAGACTGGACATGCAGGACACTGAAGAAAGTTACTGTTGAACTTTGCCAAAACAAGGTAGGACAGACCTTCAAAATTCCTACTTCACAGAAGTGTCAGTCAGATATTCTGCAGGACACAGAGGAAAGCGACTGATGAATTTTGCCAATACAAGGCAGGACAGTTCTTCAAATTTCCTGCTTCACTGATAAGTCTCCCAGATACTATGGGCCAGTCGGCTGAAGATGGATGCCCTCAATGTTGCAGAAGGAACTTTGGGTGACTGTCCAGGTAATCAGATGTCTCTGTCAGTTCTAGAGTTTTGGAAGTTGTTCACAATGCACTTTTTTTTGACTCAAATAATAGTTTCCTTCTGGGGTCTTTGATGGAGTTGAAGACTAGATAGTTACAGTTGCATTTTTTCTTAGTTATGATAGCAAGTAAGTTAGGTGTAGAACTTTGAATTCACTAAGATAGAATTGATAATGCATTATTTTCTCTGAATATGCTAACAAATGGACAGAATATTGTAAATTAATTCTTACTTGATAACTGTTTTTGTTGTTTTACTATGTTAAAGTTAAAACTTTTCATTTCAGCTGGCCAGTGGTGGCACATACCTTTAATCCAAGCACTCAAGCACAGCCAGGCGGATCTCTGTGAGTTCGAGACCAGCCTGATCTACAAAGCAAGATCCAGGACAGGCACCAAAACTACACAGAGACACACTGAATCAAAAAAAAAATCCTCTTGTTTATGCTTAAACAAAAAGGGGAAAATGTAGTAGAATATTATTTTTAGGTGTGTTACTTTTATTGATGTTCCATTTGTTTAACTCTGTGAAGCTGTGTTACTATGCCTGACTAAAACACCTGATGGTCTTAAAGAACTGAATTGCCAATGGCAAGGCAGGAGAAAGGATAGGCAGGGCTGGCAGGCAGAGAGAATATATAGAGGGAGAAATCTGGAAAAGCAGCCAGAGAAGAAGGAGGACATCAGGGGCCATCCAACCAGCTACACAATGACCAACAGAGTAAGAGTAAGATTTATAGAAGTAAGAGAATGTGAAAAGCCCAGAGACAGTTTATCCCAGTGGGATAGGTTAAGGAAATCTGGCTAGAAACTAAGCCAAGCCAAGCCTAGGCATTTTGTAATTAAGAATAAGCCTCTGTGTATGATTTATTTTGGAAGCTGCATGGCAGATACCCCAAAAGGGCCAAAATAAACAACAACATTGTACTCTAGACAGAAATTTAGTAAAAGACTCAGTAGGTTCCTGTTTTAAATCTTTGAAACTTGTTGTGCCTATGAAGAGGACTCAGCCTCCCAAGCTCTTAGGGCACATAGATGAACTTGGTCAAAATACTGAGGAGGTCCAGGATCCTGCTCGGCAGGTGATGAGGTGCTCAACAGATGATGCTCCTTCCCTGTGTAACACATTCATATTCAATGGCAAGCCTGAGTTTTGATTTCTCTCAGCCTGAAGTTCATATTGATCATAATTATGTACCACCCAAGTCAAAAATGCTGAGGTCTAGTGTACACTCAGGATGGTTGCTTATAATCATCTGGCTTATTTAAATTTATGTCTATGAATTCTAATATTGCATTATATATGGAAATCAACATCTTTCACCTCGACAAGCAGCCCAAAACTGCTGAATGGTTTTAAGTTCCTGCAGATATCATGCTAAAGTCTAAGGAGGATAGGATTTCCATTCACTGCAAAAGCCAAGACGTTGGGTTGTTCATTCAGCCAGCAATCATCACGACTTGCACAAAGCTGTGAAAAAAGGATCTCAATGTGGTGGTGGCTGAGATTCACTTTCTAAGCTATATTGCTCAAGCAATGCATTCAAGGATGGGTATAAATGTGGCATGGAGAGGAGGCCTTCACTCTGATCAACTTTTGGTGCCTTCCTGACTTCCTCCTTCCTGTCAGATGCATTCTCTCTTGTGGCACAGCAAGAATTTATATCAGTGCCATCTTGATTTCTGCCCTGTTCTTATTTTTCATTCTCCCTATCTCAAACTGCCACTTGAAATGCTTGTAGTGCATTAAGTATTTTCTCTCCCCTAGGTGGGCACCCATTATAGCTGTAATAATAAAATAGAAAGATTCAGACAAGGAACATCAGTTCTGACTGTGTTACAACTCTGAGGCATATGTTTTCTCAATACAAGTGTTGCAGCTTTGAAGGGAAATGCTTCCCTAGTGGAAGTGTTACAACTTTGAGGGGAGAAGTTTCCCCTATGTACATATTATGGCTCTGAAGGGAAAAGTATCCTGGCAGCCTGGAGCCAAGGAATACCACAAAGTCACACTGTACGACAAATCTCACCCAGAAGGGTGGCTGTCTCTGCTCATGATAGAAGCAGCAGGTAACTGAATAAGAGACAGGCTTATACAGTTTCTTGGGGGAGGAATTTTCCAAGATGGAGATTTCCAGAGTGGGAATTGGTGAGATTTCAAGCCACACCCAAGGATTGGTGGGATTTTGAGCTTTGGGATTGATGGACTTTTGTTTTCAGGAAGGTGTGTTTGGAGGATCAGGGATTCCTGGATTTTGGTCAGTTTTCAAACCCAGAAATGGGTTCTGACCTTTTAACCTATACTGACTTCCTATCTCCGTGTTTCAAAGCTCTCTGCCACAACTCTAGATCAAAGAGCCCCTCATAGAAAACCAAGGATTTATTTGTGGGAACTCAGACAAAAAACATTTCTAACTCTAGTATTTGCACTTGATTCCTCTTTTTCAGTAGGCACTTTACCACCCGTGTCTGAGTCACCATCTGAGAGAAAGCAAATTCCCAATTGTGCCCCCTATTCACACTATTTCAGAATTCAGTGTTCTGACTTTTGACATACTCAGGAGTATGGTGTGCCATGCTTCTGATATAGAAGCACAGTGTGCCAGGTAAGCTGGCTGCCAGATCATGACTGTATTTTTCTCCTTTAGAAAAGATTGATAAAATACACATCTAAGCAGACTTTCTAAGCCTAGAACAGCAGACAATATAAAATGCAAGTTTAGTGTTTTATACTCTCAGAGTTGGGTGTGTCTCAGACTGCTTTCTATTTGTGTGATAAACACATGACCTAAATAACTTGGGAAGCAAAGGGTCTAATTCAGCTTACAACTCTCAGGTTATACACTGTGACTGAGGAGATCAGAACAGGAGCACAGGGCAGGAACCTGGAGGTAGAAACACAAACAGAGGCCATGGGGGTGTGCTGCTTACTGACTTGCCCCTGTTAGCTTGCTCAGCCTGCTTTTGTAAACATCTCATGCCTAGGGATGGAACTACCCACAGTGGGCTAGGCTTTCTCATATCAATCATAAATCCATAAATAGCCCCTTAGACTTGTCTATGGACAATCTGATGGAAGCATTTTCTCAACTGCAGTTCCCTCTTCTCAGATGCTTCTAGGTTATATCAAGTTGACAAAACTCTAACCAACACAGAGAGTCAAGCAGTTGTGTCAGTGAGGACGCTGGGCACACAATGGGCACATGTCACAGCTAGGCAAAGCCCCATGTTACCTAACAGGACACTAGCCGACCTGCCCAGCTCCACTCTGGTGCATCATAGTTTTCCTAGATAATAAGCATATCCACTTCACAGAAAGCTTTCTCCAAGTTCTCTACCACAAAACTATCACAGAATCCTCCTGTGGACAGCTTCATCTCAAGGACTCAAAGGGTTGGATATAGAATTACTTTGCATTGCAAATTGTTTTTCTCCATTTTAAGTAATAAATTGTTCAATTACAGTAAATCAATTGAAAAACTGATATAAAAGAAAAGCTGTAGTAGAATTAAACATAAACAATCAAGGAAGTATTTACATTAGGAAGGAGACAATACAAATGCACTGCAATGAAAGCCTGACACAATTACACACCTTGAAATCACTGTGTTAACTTGCTTTCTTTGCTGTGATAAAACACTGACTAGCACCAACTTGGGGAAGAAAGGGTTTACTTCATATAACAGCTTGTGGTTCATCATTCAGGGAAGCCAAGCAGGAGCTTGAGACGGGGGCTTGAAACAGAAACCAAGGAGGAAAACTGCTTATTGTCTTGTTCCCTGGCTGAAGCCAAGCTACTTTTCCTGCACAACTCAGGCCCTCCTGCCTAGGGGTGATAGTACCACCCACAGTGGGCGGGGCCCTACTACATCAACTGTCAATCAAGGAAATGTTCCACAGACATGCCCATAGGCCAAAATGAAAGAGGCACTTGTTAACTGGGTGTGAAGTTGGCAGAGACATGCATTTGACACGAACATCAGGCTGGGCCCTAGCGTTTCTACATCTAATTTTAACCAGATGCCAGGGGAGTCTGCGGCATTAACTTTACATAGGATCCATTCTTATAACTCTGTTAATCAGAAAGACTTCAACACAACACACAGCGTAAAGTTAAAAAGGTCATCATTAGGCTTATATAATTACATAATGGACTGAAAAAGTAGTATAAATCTATCAACATCTATTCACAAATGGGAAATATACAGAAGATAACTGATCTAATTATAAAACTGGATCAAATACTTGGGCAAAATTATTTTTTCTAAGCTCACTCATCCAAGAGAAGTTCTCAGCAGTTACTAACATGTTACAAAGGCCATGCAGTACAGAGCCAGTGACTATTGCAGAAAGAGAGTCAATGAATGTTTTGAGCAATAACCAGTGTCCACTGAGGGCTGAAGTGCCTTGTGTGAATCAAGACTTAAACCAGATACAAGGAAAAGGAGACACGAGGTGCAGACCAATTTACTATTTACTTAAGAGACAGGATAAATGACCAGGAATGTTGGAAGAGTGCTTGTCAAGCCTGCATGAGCTCCTGGATCAACCTCCATACCACTTAAGAGCAGATGTGGCTCTCACATGAAATCCAACTGGAAGGAAGGTAAGAGGATCATAGTGCAAGGTCTTCCTCAGCTACCTTGTGAGTTCCAGGGTACATCAGAGAAAGGAAGGAAAGAAGAGAAGGAAAGGAGGGAGTGAGGAAGGAAGGAAAGGAGGGAGAGATGGAGGGAGGGAGGGAAGGGGGAAGAAAGGGAGAAAATGCTGATAAAACTGTTACTCAAAGGGGTCTTCTATCCATTGTTAGTTTCAAGATGAGATCTGAACATGGGCTTTATGTGTTTAAGACAGGATGGTGAAGAGAATGAGCCTCTGTCAGTGTATTCTCTCAGAGAAGTCCTGGGTAGAAATGACATAGAAACAGAAATGGGGAGATGTACTTGAAACAGCGGGTCAATAGTGTTTTCTGCTTCAAAGGGACTACACGGAAAAGGACGATTTGGACACAGTCGAGGTTACAAGTTCATAGATGGCAAGAAAGTTAGGTGGATCCAATCTGGGCCCAGAGCAATAGGCAGCACATGCTCTGAGATTGACTTTCACCTGCT
Organism: Onychomys torridus; assembly: GCF_903995425.1. Classification (NCBI taxonomy): domain Eukaryota; kingdom Metazoa; phylum Chordata; class Mammalia; order Rodentia; family Cricetidae; genus Onychomys; species Onychomys torridus. Next base: position 26,498 of record NW_023413945.1, on the reverse strand, counting down.
TGCACACTGTGAACCTCAGGTACAGTATTAAGCATGCCACTGTGTCTCTTCCCAGACAACACTAACCAGGCACTTAATCCTTGACGTGTCTAAGGAACTGATCTGTTAAGAAGTATACCAAACTATCCCTGCTGAGCACAATGAACCATTCCATGTTCCACTGTCAACATGAAGTTCTGTTCTGCTAGAAATGGCTCTGAGGTGGAGTCCAGAGACTGTAACAGAGATAAGGCAACATGCTGATTAAGGTTCTATTGTGAACTTGACACAGCCTAAAGTAACCTGGAAAGGGAAACTTCATGGAAAAACTGTCTATAGGACTGCTCTGTAGCAATATCAATGAGGAATTATCTTACTCTAGCATGCCTGGGAGTGTGACCCTGGAAGAAAGCAAGCTGAACATGAGCCAGGGACCAAGCCAGTAAGCAGAATTTCCCCAATGGTTCTTGTCTCTATGTTCCTGCTTAGCGTTCATGTCCTGATATCCTTCAATTGGTTGTGATGTGGAAGTGTAAGCAAATAAGCCTTTTCCTCCCAAAGTTCCTTTTGGTCATGGTGTATCCTGGTTAGTGTTCTTTTGCTGTTCAGAGACACTATGAACAAGGCAATTCTCTAAAAGAAAGCATTTAATTGGGGGCTTGCTTATAGTTTCAGAGGTTAGTCCATTATCATCATGACAAGGAGCATGAGAGCAGGCAGGAAAGAATGATGCTGAGAAGTAGTTGGAAGCTTTACATCCTGATCCCAGGTATTAGGCAGAGAGAGAGAGAGAGAGAGAGAGAGAGAGAGAGAGAGAGAGAGAGAGAGAGAGAACCTGCTATGGGCTTGTGAAACCTCAAAGCCTACCCCCAGTATCCTAGCTAGTTTTATGTCAACTTGAAACAAGCTAGAGTATCTGAAAGAAGTCAACTGAGAAAATGTCTCCAAAGATACAGCTGTAGGGCATTTTCTTAATTAGTGATTGATGGAGAGAGCCCAGCCATTTATGGGTGATGCTATCCCAGGGACGACAGTCCTAGGTCATTTAAGAAAGCAGGCTGACCAATCCATGATGAGCAATCCAGTAAGCAGCACCCTCTGATTTCTTGACATGCCAGGATCCAGTCATCCAGGAGGCATTCTTTATGGGACCTAGCACCTCTGTATCTTTGCAGTGTCTCATCACAAGCAAGCTGGCATGACAGTATTCCAGCTGCCTCAGCACACTGCACTTTCCATTCCAAGGAACTTTGCACTATAGTAGAATATTATTTTTCGGTGTGTTACTTTTGTTTATGCTGCATTTTTTAACTCTTTAGAGCTGTGTTACTATGCCTGTCTAAAACACCTGATGGTCTAATTAAGAATTGAATGGCCAATAGCAAGGCAGGAGAAAGGATGGTACTGGCAGGCAGAGAGAATAAATAGATAAGAAATCTGGAAGCAGCCAGAGAAGGAGAAGGATATCAGTGGCCAGCCACTCAGCTACACAAAGAGCAATGGAGTAAGAGTAACATTTACAGAAGACAACAAGAAAAGCCCAGAAGCAAAAGGTAGATGGGATAAGTTAAGGAAAGCTGGCTAGAAACTAAGCCAAGCTAAGGCCGGGCATTTCATAATTAAGATAAGCCTCCATGTATGATTTATTTGGAAGCTTGGTGGTGGGTCCACAAAAGAACCAAAAACCAAATATTCCGACACCAACATGGGGCTTGTATGTCCATCTAGAATCTGAGCAAGCTGAACAACAACAAGAAAGGGCTATGGCTCCTTTAAGAGTTTTGACTGGACAATTACTACCAGTCACTGAGCCCTTGAGCAGAAGTAAGTTAAGTAAAAACAAAAAACTAAGCAAAAAGGCCTCCACAGTACAAACATTGGCATTCTAGAGATCTAGGAAGGTCGAATGCAGTTCCTGGTCAGACAAACCCTGACTGTCGCTAGTTTCACACTTGGTTTTCACAACTTGAGAAGTGGGCAGAGCCAGCTGAGGAGAGCTGCACTCAGAGAATCCAAGTGTACCTTAGCAGTCTAACGTTTGCTTGTGCAGTCAAAAAAAGGATAAAAGATAGCAGTAAAATATATCCAGAGGGAAAAACTTCTAAATAGGTTGCAGTGTGTTTTACAATGTGCATAGGCTTAATAAAGAAAGAAAAAGGGTATGGACAGTCAGAAATAAATAGTTTAAAAATAATAAAATCTTTAAGAGAGAAGTACAATAATAAAAATATAAGCCATGTAGAGATGGGAAATACACAGAGTTTAGATCCTGTATGTTATGTTGATTTTAAATTTTTGAATGGTCATAGGAAAACAACAGCTGCTAAGTGACATCAGATTAAAGAGGAACTAATAAAATAACCAGCTTTTAACCTTAGGAATGCCTTACCTTTATAAAAGTCAAAAAACTGTATTTTTCAAATGGAAATCAAAAATGCTCAGGAGTTTTGTTCCCACAGGAGATGAGAGGCTGTAGATTCCTTCAGGGTTAATATGGATCAGGTTTGATCAGGAAAGACCATTTGAAACTTGACAGGTGATATCTATCATCAAAGGTTACTGCTGGTCTTCCCAGGACTTGGTCATTATCTCAAAATTTTCTCTTTGGAACCCTAAAGATACTTCATCCAACAGACAGCAGAAAAAAGTATAGAGAAAACTAGGTCCACGTTCCAAAGAATTAGGGGTGTGGTAGCTGTTGTTATTTGGTGGGTTATGGATGTTTGTTATCATTTAGGATAATATTATATATTTATATAAACAAAGTTTTTTGTTACACTGTATATATGTTTCTACTCTGGTTTAAATGATTTGTGTTTGATAAGAATTAAGCTTATTTTTGTTACAACATATTGTATATTGTTTCTATTCTTGTTTAAGGTATTGTTACCTATGCAGTTTACTTAAAAATGTAAGGTGAAATTCTACTTTTGAAAGCTATAATTATAAATTATATAGGATAATCAGGAAACATAGGTTAGTGGGTAGTCATTTATAACAATCAAAATTGTAGAGATGTTAGGTATGCTTTCCAGATCAAATAGAGACATATTTTAGATAGATAGATGGTCTTCAAACTTTTCAAAGACCTACAGAATATGACATATAAAATGTTTTGTTAGTTTTTCATGACAATGAGACATATTGTTTCCTGGTAGCACCGATTTTATTAAGACTTTCATTGTAGCAAGGTTAGCCGCTGGGCAAAAAACCTGTTCTTGCCTTTAGCTGACTATGTACTGTGCAGACTGGACATGCAACACTGAAGAAAGTTACTGTTGAACTTTGCCAAAACAAGGTAGGACAGACCTTCAAAATTCCTACTTCACAGAAGTGTCAGTCAGATATTCTGCAGGACACAGAGGATAGCGACTGATGAATATTGCCAATACAAGGCAGGACAGTTCTTCAAATTTCCTGCTTCACTGATAAGTCTCCCAGATACTATGGGCCATTCGGCTGAAGATGGATGCCCTCAATGTTGCAGAAGGAACTTTGGGTGACTGTCCAGGTAATCAGATGTCTCTGTCAGTTCTAGAGTTTTGGAAGTTGTTCACAATGCACTTTTTTTTGACTCAAATAATAGTTTCCTTCTGGGGTCTTTGATGGAGTTGAAGACATAGATAGTTACAGTTGCATTTTTTCTTAGTTATGATAGCAAGTAAGTTAGGTGTAGAACTTTGAATTCACTAAGATAGAATTGATAATGCATTATTTTCTCTGAATATGCTAACAATGGACAGAATATTGTAAATTAATTCTTACTTGATAACTGTTTTTGTTGTTTTTACTATGTTAAAGTTAAAACTTTTCATTTCAGCTGGCCAGTGGTGGCACATACCTTTAATCCAAGCACTCAAGCACAGCCAGGCGGATCTCTGTGAGTTCGAGACCAGCCTGATCTACAAAGCAAGATCCAGGACAGGCACCAAAACTACAGCAGAGACACACTGAATCAAAAAAAAAATCCTCTTGTTTATGCTTAAACAAAAAGGGGAAAATGTAGTAGAATATTATTTTTAGGTGTGTTACTTTTATTGATGTTCCATTTGTTTAACTCTGTGAAGCTGTGTTACTATGCCTGACTAAAACACCTGATGGTCTTAAAGAACTGAATTGCCAATGGCAAGGCAGGAGAAGAGATAGGCAGGGCTGGCAGGCAGAGAGAATATATAGAGGGAGAAATCTGGAAAAGCAGCCAGAGAAGAAGGAGGACATCAGGGGCCATCAACCAGCTACACAATGACCAACAGAGTAAGAGTAAAGATTTATAGAAGTAAGAGAATGTGAAAAGCCAGAGACAGTTTATCCCAGTGGGATAGGTTAAGGAAATCTGGCTAGAAACTAAGCCAAGCCAAGCCTAGGCATTTTGTAATTAAGAATAAGCCTCTGTGTATGATTTATTTTGGAAGCTGCATGGCAGATATCCCAAAAGGGCCAAAATAAACAACAACATTGTACTCTAGACAGAAATTTAGTAAAAGACTCAGTAGGTTCCTGTTTTAAATCTTGTGAAACTTGTTGTGCCATGAAGAGGACTCAGCCTCCCAAGCCTCTTAGGGCACATAGGTGAACTTGGTCAAAATACTGAGGAGGTCCAGGTCCTGCTGGGCAGGTGATGAGGTGCTCAACAGATGATGCTCCTTCCCTGTGTAACACATTCATATTCAATGGAAAGCCTGAGTTTTGATTTCTCTCAGCCCGAAGTTCATATTGATCATAATTATGTACTTCCCAAGTCAAAAATGCTGAGGTCTAGTGTACACTCAGGATGGTTGCTTATAATCATCTGGCTTATTTAAATTTATGTCTATGAATTCTAATATTGCATTATATATGGAAATCAACATCTTTCACCTTGACAAGCAGCCCAAAACTGCTGAATGGTTTTAAGTTCCTGCAGATATCATGCTAAAGTCTAAGGAGGATAGGATTTCCCATTCACTGCAAAAGCCAAGACTTGGGTTTGTTCATTCAGCCAGCAATCATCACGACTTGCACAAAGCTGTGAAAAAAGGATCTCAATGTGGTGGTGGCTGAGATTCACTTTCTAAGCTTATTGCTCACTCTAATTATGTCACCCACCTTGTGGTCTGTCCTTACAGCACATCATCCCTGTGAGAAAGTAAGAAAATGTAGAGAAATCCAACAAAAGTCTTACTTCCATCCCATCCCTTTGCATCTGGTTGATTATGTTATGTGCAATATGAACTCTAGAATTCATCTAAGTCATCTTTAATATTACAGTGAAATTTAGGTTATAATTTATTAACATGGAGTATAGCATGACACAAGACTATGTTTCAACAGGATATCTGAAAGTAAATCTGTCATGATAAGGATGTGATGAGTGGGACATAATGACCCTGGAAGATTACAAATGGCTTCAATGTATAACAGAATAAACAGTCAACTAAAGACAAACTGATCATGATCAACGTAAAGGATGCTCTCTGTGCTGTGCTCCAGAGAAGGAAATCAACCAACTGTGGTCCCCACAGACTTCCACCACAAGTTTGGAGTATGATATGACATGTTAACCAGTCACCATCTCTGATCTGGAGGGGAAGAACTGAAACATTTTCTAGGGTAGGGCAGAGAGCTCAGTAGGTAACGTGTCTTGCCATGCAATCATGAAAACAAGATTTCTTTTTCATTTTTCTTTATTAAAAAAATTTCTACTCACTCTACATGCTATCCACCGAACCCCCTCCTCCCACCCCCAGCCCCCGTTCCCAAGCCACCCACATCCCGATATCCCCCAAAGTGAGGTCTCCTATGGGGAGTCAGTAGAGCCCAGCACACTGAGCCTCGGCAGGTCCTAGCCCCTTCCCACTGTACCAAGGCTGTGCAAGGTGTCACACCACAGGCACCAGATTCCAGAAGGCTGCCTGTAGACCAGGAACAGATCCCGATCCCGATCCCCCTGCCTGGGTACCCCCCAAACGGTTTGAGCCAAACAACCCTCTTCCGTATCCAGAGGGCCTAATCCAGTCCCATGGGGGCTCCATAGCCACCAGTCCACAGTTCATGGGCTTCCACTAGTGTGGCTGGTCATCTCTGCATATTCTCCCATCATGATCTCAACATCCCTCATCTGCAGTATCTCTCCTCTCTCTCATCAATTGGATTCCCGAAGCTCAGCCTGGTGACTGGCTGTGGATCTCTGTCACCATCTGTCATTGGACAAATGATCGATGATGACAGCTAGGTTATTTGCTAGGCTGGTCACCAGAGTAGACCAGTCCAGGCACCCTCTGGACCACCACCAACAGACCAACATGGGGTCAACCTTGTGGATTCCTGAGAGCCTCGCCAGCACCCTAACTCTTCCTATTCCCATGATGTCCTCATCTATCATGGTATCTTCCTCCCTGCCCTCCCACTCTGTCCCTGTTCCAGGTTGACCCTCCCATTTCCCTATGTTTGCATCCCCCACTCCTTGCCCTCTGCCACCCCTAACCCCTGCCACGCCCACTCATGTAGATCTCTTCCACTTCTCCTTCACAGGATCATCCATGTGTCCCTCCTAGGGACTTTTCCTGTTAGCTAGCCTCTCTGGAGTTGTGGGTTGCAATCCAGCCATCCCTTTCTTCACATTTAGTATCCACTTATGAGTGAGTATGTACTATGTTTGTCCTTCTGAGTCTGGATTACCTCACTCAAGATGATATTTTCTAGATCCATCCATTTGCCTGCAAATTTCATGATGTCATTGTTTTTTACTGCTGAGAAGTACTCCATTGTGTATATGAGCCATATTTTCTTTAATGGAAACAAGATTTAAGATCCCCAGAACCCATATAAGAAGCTGGGTGTGACAGTGCATGCTGGAGAGGTGGGTGCAGCCAGATTCCAGAACCTGACTGGCCAGACAGTCTAGCTGAATCAGTAAGCAGCATGTTCAGGAAGATTCTATCAAAAACTTAAAGGTACAGAATGAGAGTAGAAATATTCTGGAGATTACTTCTGTCCTCCACACTTCTGTGCATACATGAGCATATTCATATATGTACATGCACACATTAAAAAGTACATACAGAAAAAAACACCACATATACACATGACAGGATAGAACAATGAGCTGAATCTAAACAGGTGCAATTGAATAAATATCTGTTAAATGTTCTTTAACCTAGATTCCATAATTATCTCTAGGTACAGATAATAGAAAGTCATGTCATACAACACATACAAGGAAAATTATATTGCAAATAAAACATATTTAAGATATTTAGCAATATTACATGCCAATAGTTGATAGAAACATGAAATACCTACATACCTAGGCAATTTCTTCTAAGGTTTGTAGAGTGAATTGAAGACTACCAACCTCACATATACATCTAATGTAAATTGAGAATTCAGTGGAAATTGTTTAAAAAATTATGAAACTGTTTAAATTACAGCCCAGACAGTAGTGAAGTACTTGCCTGGCACATGCCACATCCTGAGTATGCTCTCCAGAATGGAGGGGGAGATTTTATTAAAATACTCCAGTAACAAAGCACTAACCCTTCACTTACATGAGTCCCTGTGCAACACACAGGACATACACTCACAAAGCCATCCCTCTGCTGGCATTACTTTACATAGGATCCATTCTTATAACTCTGTTAATCAGAAAGACTTCAACACAACACACAGCGTAAAGTTAAAAAGGTCGTCATTAGGCTTATATAATTACATAATGGACTGAAAAAGTCGTAATAAATCTATCAACATCCTATTCACAAATGGGAAATATCACAGAAAAGATAACTGATCTAATTATAAAACTGGATCACAATACATGGGCAAAATTATTTTTCTAAGCTCACTCATCCAAGAGAAGTTCTCAGCAGTTACTAACATGTTACAAAGGCCATGCAGTACAGAGACCAGTGACTATTGCAGAAAGAGAGTCAATGAATGTTTTGAGCAATAACCAGTGTCCACTGAGGGCTTAAGTGCCTTGTGTGAATCAAGACTTAAACCAGATACAAGGAAAAGGAGACACGAGGTGCAGACCAATTTACTATTTACTTAAGAGACAGGATAAATGACCAGGAATGTTGGAAGAGTGCTTGTCAAGCCTGCATGAAGCTCCTGAATCAACCTCCATACCACTTAAGAGCAGATGTGGCTCTCACATGAAATCCAACTGGAAGGAAGCGGTAAGAGGATCATAGTGCAAGGTCTTCCTCAGCTACCTTGTGAGTTCCAGGGTACATCAGAGAAAGGAAGGAAAGAAGAGAAGGAAAGGGAGGGAGTGAGGAAGGAAGGAAAGGAGGGAGAGATGGAGGGAGGGAGGGAAGGGGGAAGAAAGGGGAGAAAATGCTGATAAAACTGTTACTCAAAGGGGTCTTCTATCCATTGTTAGTTTCAAGATGAGATCTGAACATGGGGCTTTATGTGTTTAAAGACAGGATGGTGAAGAGAATGAGCCTCTGTCCAGTGTATTCTCTCAGAGAAGTCCTGGGTAGAAATGACATAGAAACAGAAATGGGGAGATGTACTTGAGACAGCGGGTCAATAGTGTTTTTTGCTTCAAAGGGACTACACGGAAAAGGACAATTTGGACACAGTCGAGGTTACAAGTTCATAGATGGCAAGAAAGTTAGGTGGATCCAATCTGGGCCCAGAGCAATAGGCAGCACATGCTCTGAGATTGACTTTCACCTGCTTGCACACTGTGAACCTCAGGTACAGTATTAAGCATGCCACTGTGTCTCTTCCCAGACAACACTAACCAGGCACTTAATCCCTTGACGTGTCTAAGGAACTGATCTGTTAAGAAGTATAACCAAATCTATCCCTGCTGAGCACAATGAACCATTCCCATGTTCCCACTGTCAACATGAAGTTCTGTTCTGCTAGAAATGGCTCTGAGGTGGAGGTCCAGAGACTGTAACAGAGATAAGGCAACATGCTGATTGAGGTTCTATTGTGAACTTGACACAGCCTAAAGTAACCTGGAAAGGGAAACTTCAATGGAAAAACTGTCTCTATAGGACTGCTCTGTAGCAATATCAATGAGGAATTATCTTACTCTAGCATGCCTGGGAGTGTGACCCTGGAAGAAAGCAAGCTGAACATGAGCCAGGGACCAAGCCAGTAAGCAGAATTTCCCCAATGGTTCTTGTCTCTATGTTCCTGCTTAGCGTTCATGTCCTGATATCTTTCAATTGGTTGTGATGTGGAAGTGTAAGCAAATAAGCCTTTTCCTCCCCAAGTTCCTTTTGGTCATGGTGTATCCTGGTTAGTGTTCTTTTGCTGTTCAGAGACACTATGAACAAGGCAATTCTTCTAAAAGAAAGCGTTTAATTGGGGGCTTGCTTATAGTTTCAGAGGGTTAGTCCATTATCATCATGACAAGGAGCATGAGAGCAGGCAGGAAAGAATGATGCTGGAGAAGTAGTTGGGAGCTTTACATCCTGATCCCCAGGTATTAGGCAGAGAGAGAGAGAGAGAGAGAGAGAGAGAGAGAGAGAGAGAGAGAAACCTGCTATGGGCTTGTGAAACCTCAAAGCCTACCCCCAGTATCCTAGCTAGTTTTATGTCAACTTGAAACAAGCTAGAGTCATCTGAAAGAAGTCAACTGAGAAAATGTCTCCATAAGATACAGCTGTAGGGCATTTTCTTAATTAGTGATTGATGGGAGAGAGCCCAGCCATTTATGGGTGATGCTATCCCAGGGACGACAGTCCTAGGTCATTTAAGAAAGCAGGCTGACCAATCCATGAGGAGCAATCCATTAAGCAGCACCCCTCTGATTTCTTGACATGCCAGGATCCAGTCATCCAGGAGGGCATTCTTTATGGGACCTAGCACCCTCTGTATCTTTGCAGTGTCTCCATCACAAGCAAGCTGGCATGACAGTATTCCAGCTGCCTCAGCACACTGCACTTTCCATTCCAAGGAACTTTGCACTATAGTAGAATATTATTTTTCGGTGTGTTACTTTTGTTTATGCTGCATTTTTTAACTCTTTAGAGCTGTGTTACTATGCCTGTCTAAAACACCTGATGGTCTAATTAAGAATTGAATGGCCAATAGCAAGGCAGGAGAAAGGATGGTACTGGCAGGCAGAGAGAATAAATAGATGAAGAAATCTGGAAGCAGCCAGAGAAGGAGAAGGATATCAGTGGCCAGCCACTCAGCTACACAAAGAGCAATGGAGTAAGAGTAACATTTACAGAAGACAACAAGAAAAGCCCAGAAGCAAAAGGTAGATGGGATAAGTTAAGGAAAGCTGGCTAGAAACTAAGCCAAGCTAAGGCCGGGCATTTCATAATTAAGAATAAGCCTCCATGTATGATTTATTTGGGAGCTTGGTGGTGGGTCCCACAAAAGAACCAAAAACCAAATATTCCGACACCCAACATGGGGCTTGTATGTCCATCTAGAATCTGAGCAAGCTGAACAACAACAAGAAAGGGCTATGGCTCCTTTAAGAGTTTTGACTGGACAATTACTACCAGTCACTGAGCCCTTGAGCAGCAGTAAGTTAAGTAAAAACAAAAAACTAAGCAAAAAGGCCTCCACAGTACAAACATTGGCATTCTAGAGATCTAGGAAGGTCGAATGCAGTTCCTGGTCAGACAAACCTCTGACCATCTGCTAGTTTCACACTTGGTTTTCACAACTTGAGAAGTGGGCAGAGCCAGCTGAGGAGAGCTGCACTCAGAGAATCCAAGTGTACCTTAGCAGTCTAACGTTTGCTTGTGCAGTCAAAAAAAGGATAAAAGATACGCAGTAAAATATATCCAGAGGGAAAAACTTCTAAATAGGTTGCAGTGTGTTTTACAATGTGCATAGGCTTAATAAAGAAAGAAAAAGGGTATGGACAGTCAGAAATAAATAGTTTAAAAATAATAAAATCTTTAAAGAGAGAAGTACAATAATAAAAAATAAGCCATGTAGAGATGGGAAATACACAGAGTTTAGATCCTGTATGTTATGTTGATTTTAAATTTTTGAATGGTCATAGGAAAACAACAGCTGCTAAGTGACATCAGATTAAAGAGGAACTAATAAAATAAACCAGCTTTTATACCTTAGGAATGCCTTACCTTTATAAAAGTCAAAAACTGTATTTTTCAAATGGAAATCAAAAATGCTCAGGAGTTTTGTTCCCACAGGAGATGAGAGGCTGTAGATTCCTTCAGGGTTAATATGGATCAGGTTTGATCAGGAAAGACCATTTGAAACTTGACAGGTGATATCTATCATCAAAGGTTACTGCTGGTCTTCCCAGGACTTGGTCATTATCTCAAAATTTTCTCTTTGGAACCCTAAAGATACTTCATCCACAGACAGCAGAAAAAAGTATAGAGAAAACTAGGTCCACGTTCCAAAGAATTAGGGGTGTGGGTAGCTGTTGGTTATTTGGTGGGTTATGGATGTTTGTTATCATTTAGGATAATATTATATATTTATATAAACAAAGTTTTTTGTTACACTGTATATATGTTTCTACTCTGGTTTAAATGATTTGTGTTTGATAAGAATTTAAGCTTATTTTTGTTACAACATATTGTATATCTGTTTCTATTCTTGTTTAAGGTATTGTACCTATGCAGTTTACTTAAAAATGTAAGGTGAAATTCTACTTTTTGAAAGCTATAATTATAAATTATATAGGATAATCAGGAAACATAGGTTAGTGGGTAGTCATTTATAACAATCAAAATTGTAGAGATGTTAGGTATGCTTTCCAGATCAAATAGAGACATATTTTAGATAGATAGATGGTCTTCAAACTTTTCAAAGACCTACAGAATATGACATATAAAATGTTTTGTTAGTTTTTCAAGACAATGAGACATATCTGTTCCTGGTAGCACCGATTTATTTTAGACTTTCATTGTAGCAAGGTTAGCCGCTGGGCAAAAAACCTGTTCTTGCCTTTAGCTGACTATGTACTGTGCAGACTGGACATGCAGGACACTGAAGAAAGTTACTGTTGAACTTTGCCAAAACAAGGTAGGACAGACCTTCAAAATTCCTACTTCACAGAAGTGTCAGTCAGATATTCTGCAGGACACAGAGGAAAGCGACTGATGAATATTGCCAATACAAGGCAGGACAGTTCTTCAAATTTCCTGCTTCACTGATAAGTCTCCCAGATACTATGGGCCAGTAGGCTGAAGATGGATGCCCTCAATGTTGCAGAAGGAACTTTGGGTGACTGTCCAGGTAATCAGATGTCTCTGTCAGTTCTAGAGTTTTGGAAGTTGTTCACAATGCACTTTTTTTTTGACTCAAATAATAGTTTCCTTCTGGGGTCTTTGATGGAGTTGAAGACTAGATAGTTACAGTTGCATTTTTTCTTAGTTATGATAGCAAGTAAGTTAGGTGTAGAACTTTGAATTCACTAAGATAGAATTGATAATGCATTATTTTCTCTGAATATGCTATCAAATGGACAGAATATTGTAAATTAATTCTTACTTGATAACTGTTTTTGTTGTTTTACTATGTTAAAGTTAAAACTTTTCATTTCAGCTGGCCAGTGGTGGCACATACCTTTAATCCAAGCATTCAAGCACAGCCAGGCGGATCTCTGTGAGTTCGAGACCAGCCTGATCTACAAAGCAAGATCCAGGACAGGCACCAAAACTACACAGAGACACACTGAATCAAAAAAAAAATCCTCTTGTTTATGCTTAAACAAAAAGGGGAAAATGTAGTAGAATATTATTTTTAGGTGTGTTACTTTTATTGATGTTCCATTTGTTTAACTCTGTGAAGCTGTGTTACTATGCCTGACTAAAACACCTGATGGTCTTAAAGAACTGAATTGCCAATGGCAAGGCAGGAGAAAGGATAGGCAGGGCTGGCAGGCAGAGAGAATATATAGAGGGAGAAATCTGGAAAAGCAGCCAGAGAAGAAGGAGGACATCAGGGGCCATCCAACCAGCTACACAATGACCAACAGAGTAAGAGTAAGATTTATAGAAGTAAGAGAATGTGAAAAGCCCAGAGACAGTTTATCCCAGTGGGATAGGTTAAGGAAATCTGGCTAGAAACTAAGCCAAGCCAAGCCTAGGCATTTTGTAATTAAGAATAAGCCTCTGTGTATGATTTATTTTGGAAGCTGCATGGCAGATATCCCAAAAGGGCCAAAATAAACAACAACATTGTACTCTAGACAGAAATTTAGTAAAAGACTCAGTAGGTTCCTGTTTTAAATCTGTGAAACTTGTTGTGCCAATGAAGAGGACTCAGCCTCCCAAACTCTTAGGGCACATAGGTGAACTTGGCCAAAATACTGAGGAGGTCCAGGATCCTGCTGGGCAGGTGATGAGGTGCTCAACAGATGATGCTCCTTCCCTGTGTAACACATTCATATTCAATGGAAAGCCTGAGTTTTGATTTCTCTTAGCCCGAAGTTCATATTGATCATAATTATGTACCACCCAAGTCAAAAATGCTGAGGTCTAGTGTACACTCAGGATGGTTGCTTATAATCATCTGGCTTATTTAAATTTATGTCTATGGATTCTAATATTGCATTATATATGGAAATCAACATCTTTCATCTCAACAAGCAGCCCAAAACTGCTGAATGGTTTTAAGTTCCTGCAGATATCATGCTAAAGTCTAAGGAGGACAGGATTTCCCTTCACTGCAAAAGCCAAGACGTTGGGTTATTCATTCAGCCAGCAATCATCACGACTTGCACAAAGCTGTGAAGAAAGGATCTCAATGTGGTGGTGGCTGAGATTCACTTTCTAAGCTATATTGCTCAAGCAATGCATTCAAGGATGGGTATAAATGTGGCATGGAGAGGAGGCCTTCACTCTGATCAACTTTTGGTGCCTTCCTGACTTCCTCCTTCCTGTCAGATGCATTCTCTCTTGTAGCACAGCAAGAATTTATATCAGTGCCATCTTGATTTCTGCCCTGTTCTTATTTTTCATTCTCCCTATCTCAAACTGCCACTTGAAATGCTTGTAGTGCATTAAGTATTTTCTCTCCCCTAGGTGGGCACCCATTATAGCTGTAATAATAAAATAGAAAGATTCAGACAAGGAACATCCAGTTCTGACTGTGTTACAACTCTGAGGCATATGTTTTCTCAATACAAGTGTTGCAGCTTTGAAGGGAAATGCTTCCCTAGTGGAAGTGTTACAACTTTGAGGGGAGAAGTTTCCCCTATGTACATATTATGGCTCTGAAGGGAAAAGTATCCTGGCAGCCTGGAGCCAAGGAATACCACAAAGTCACACTGTACGACAAATCTCACCCAGAAGGGTGGCTGTCTCTGCTCATGATAGAAGCAGCAGGTAACTGAATAAGAGACAGGCTTATACAGTTTCTTGGGGGAGGAATTTTCCAAGATGGAGATTTCCAGAGTGGGAATTGGTGAGATTTCAAGCCACACCCAAGGATTGGTGGGATTTTGAGCTTTGGGATTGATGGACTTTTGTTTTCAGGAAGGTGTGTTTGGAGGATCAGGGATTCCTGGATTTTGGTCAGTTTTCAAACCCAGAAATGGGTTCTGACCTTTTAACCTATACTGACTTCCTATCTCCGTGTTTCAAAGCTCTCTGCCACAACTCTAGATCAAAGAGCCCCTCATAGAAAACCAAGGATATATTTGTGGGAACTCAGACAAAAAACATTTCTAACTCTAGTATTTGCACTTGATTCCTCTTTTTCAGTAGGCACTTTACCACCCATGTCTGAGTCACCATCTGAGAGAAAGCAAATTCCCAATTGTGCCCCCTATTCACACTATTTCAGAATTCAGTGTTCTGAATTTTGACATACTCAGGAGTATGGTGTGCCATGCTTCTGATATAGAAGCACAGTGTGCCAGGTAGGCTGGCTGCCAGATCATGACTGTATTTTCTCCTTTAGAAAAGATTGATAAAATACACATCTAAGCAGACTTTCTAAGCCTAGAACAGCAGACAATATAAAATGCAAGTTTAGTGTTTTATACTCTCAGAGTTGGGTGTGTCTCAGACTGCTTTCTATTTGTGTGATAAACACACGACCTAAATAACTTGGGAAGCAAAGGGTCTAATTCAGCTTACAACTCTCAGGTTATACACTGTGACTGAGGAAGTCAGAACAGGAGCACAGGGCAGGAACCTGGAGGTAGAAACACAAACAGAGGCCATGGAGGTGTGCTGCTTACTGACTTGCCCCTGTTAGCTTGCTCAGCCTGCTTTTGTAAACATCTCATGCCTAGGGATGGAACTACCCACAGTGGGCTAGGCTTTCTCATATCAATCATAAATCCATAAAATGCCCCTTAGACTTGTCTATGGACAATCTGATGGAAGCATTTTCTCAACTGCAGTTCCCTCTTCTCAGATGCTTCTAGGTTATATCAAGTTGACAAAACTCTAACCAACACAGAGAGTCAAGCAGTTGTGTCAGTGAGGACGCTGGGCACACAATGGGCACATGTCACAGCTAGGCAAAGCCCCATGTTACCTAACAGGACACTAGCCGACCTGCCCAGCTCCACTCTGGTGCATCATAGTTTTCCTAGATAATAAGCATATCCACTTCACAGAAAGCTTTCTCCAAGTTCTCTACCACAAAACTATCACAGAATCCTCCTGTGGACAGCTTCATCTCAAGGACTCAAAGGGTTGGATATAGAATTACTTTGCATTGCAAATTGTTTTTCTCCATTTTAAGTAATAAATTGTTCAATTACAGTAAATCAATTGAAAAACTGATATAAAAGAAAAGCTGTAGTAGAATTAAACATAAACAATCAAGGAAGTATTTACATTAGGAAGGAGACAATACAAATGCACTGCAATGAAAGCCTGACACAATTACACACCTTGAAATCACTGTGTTAACTTGCTTTCTTTGCTGTGATAAAACACTGACTAGCACCAACTTGGGGAAGAAAGGGTTTACTTCATATAACAGCTTGTGGTTCATCATTCAGGGAAGCCAAGCAGGAGCTTGAGACGGGGGCTTGAAACAGAAACCAAGGAGGAAAACTGCTTATTGTCTTGTACTCTGGCTGAATCCAAGCTACTTTTCCTGCACAACTCAGGCCCTCCTGCCTAGGGGTGATAGTACCACCTACAGTGGGCGGGGCCCTACTACATCAACTGTCAATCAAGGAAATGTTCCACAGACATGCCCACAGGCCAAAATGAAAGAGGCACTTGTTAACTGGGTGTGAAGTTGGCAGAGACATGCATTTGACACGAACATCAGGCTGGGCCCTAGCGTTTCTACATCTAATTTTAACCAGATGCCAGGGGAGTCTTACGGTTATTAAAATCTGAGCCGCTCCTACTGAAGTGTTTCTGGGTGGACTGCATCCTCGTCCCTGGACAGAAACTTGGGTCGCGAGCGGCTGCTCTGAGCCGGGAATCGGTGGCGGTTTTCTCACCCTGCTGGCTCAGGGACACAGTACTGACCCCACTGAGAGGTGACAGCAAACTGAAATGCTGGTTTCAGGGCCTCAGAGGCCAGAATTCCGACACTCCCAACCGTCCTTTAAACATGGCCCAGTCAAGGCCTAAGTACGCATGTGCAGAGCTCCTGGGGCGGACTGGGCTCTGCACAGAGCTGGGCTCCGCACAGCTGCAGAGGGTGAGAAATCAGCCCCGCCAGGAAGGTGGAGCCTCGAGAGCCAAGGGTGGGAGAGTGGGAGTGGGGCGTTTTCACTTGGAGGGGCTGACAGACAGCTATGTGGGTCAGGTGGAGCACTACTGGAGGGGCGGAGCCTAACGGTGGCGAACGCACTGAGGGCGGGGCTTGAAGCAGATGGGTGGAGCTTTGCCATAGCTGGGTTTCAGGGGCCAAAGAGAAGTCCACGTTTTCTGTTGCTGTTAGGCCCTAGTGGGTGGGAATTAATACAGAGGCGGGGCTTGATGCTGGACTGGAAAAATGGGGATTATCGCCAGCTCAGGTGTAGCAGGTTCTCACTGGAGGCGGAGCTTGTTGCTTTGTCTAGTGTGGTGGGGGTTGCCCCAGGCATTACAGGGATGAGGCTTGAAGTTGGTGAGAGCTTTAGGTGGTGCTTGCCCCCGGCAGATTGTGCCCACCCCCAGGTGGTGGCAGGCGTTGCTGCAGGGCAGATTTGGTGCAGGGCAGGTTTGCTGCAGGGCGGGGCTTGTAGCTCTGCTGGGGGAGGCCTGTCACAGCCTCCTTGGGAAGATCACCATGCCCGGCCCATGGTGCTAGCCTCCCCATGGGGCTGTGCTTCTGGTGCCCCCTCACAGAGTCAGCACCACCATCCCTGAGCCTGGTAAGTAGCCAGTCTCACCCTGCTCCAGATTGCAGAGGCCTTTGTAGCACAGCTGGGCAGAAGGGATATCTGCAGGCAGGGCGACTGGACACTCCCTGAAGCTGTCCTGAATACTGGCCTCTGATGGGACAGGTGGGGGCTGGCCTGTTCCAGGAGCTGCTCCAGACATGTGCATCTTCTTGCATCTGTACCAGTTATACAGAGAAGCTCCTGGACATGCTGCTCCACAAGCCATTTAGTGGATATTTTATTAACCTGTGGCTTCCTTGTACTCAGTTTATAACAGCTAGGAGCTTGCCTAGCTTTGAATTACACATAAATAAGCACTGTGTTTTAAATGTGTAAGTTTCCAATGTTGCTGTATTTGGGATATATTTATGTGAAGGCTGTCATTATTTCTTTGAAATTTGAATCTAAGCAGGACATATGCTATAACAGTATATTTGTGCTATATTTTACCTAGATTTGATAACATAATTGTAGGATAAAAGGCCAGCAAACAAAACAAATCAAAACAAAACAAAACAAAAAAAAAACACACCCTGACTATGAAACCAGAGCCAAAGCAACACACCTTGCCCCTGACCAACTCAGCCTGAAAACCAACCAATCCCTGAGAAAGAAAATAATCAGTCCCTGAGCATGAAATCCAGCCAGTTTCTGAGCTTGTCCAAGCTCAGGGATTGAAATCCCACCAATTTCCACACTGAAAATCATTAATTGTCATTATATTAACATCAGCTGAGAAATCCATGATGAATATTGCCTTGGTCCAGCACGATAAGCTAAAGCAATAGCAAGTATGGGCCAGGAATACCTGGACTCTGACATTAAAACCTCCACGTTCTTAAACTCGTCCAAGAGTAAGAAAATACACTTAAGGAAATGTAACATATACATATTTAAATTATCAAGATGGACCATTATTTAATAACTGGGGCATTTCCTACACTTTCCAAATCTATTTGAAACAAAGAAGCAAACACTGCCAGTCTTTGGGGATTCAGTTGACCTGGTATCTATTTAAGTACTGTTTATAATAATTCAAATTTGGCAGATTTGACATGTTTTGATACCTGAAAAAGATCACACATATGGTCCCAATGGAGAAGTTAAAAATTCAGTAATAAACATATCTGTCATTGACTTCAAATGATGAACCCTAATATTCACATCTGTAAACTGCCTTTATGAGCACACGCTATTCTGCCTGCAATGGTGCTATGCTATCCATAGGTAGGGTCCTTGTGGGACAGATCTTACATATCCAGATAAGTTTACTGTTTCCATATTAGAGGAGTGCACATAGAAGCAGGAAAGAGAAATCCCTGGTCAGCCTGTCTTCTTCCTCTATCCTTTGTAGTTGGTGCATTACAAATGTATTTATTTTAATCTGAAGGCTTACTTTTTTAACTAAAAAAATGTTTTTTTCATAATATATTTTGTTCACAGTTTTTCCTCTCTCCCAACTCCTAGTTTGTTTGGTGTGGATGTCCCCCCACACACACACACTTGTTTGTTTTGGGTTTGTTTTGGTCTTCTTGGAGGTTACTTTTGTACTCTCTGGTTCCAGTGGATGGAAAATGTTGTTCTGAGAAATGAAAACCACTGCTGAGAGACCCACAGTTGTTCTTTACCTCCATGCAGAGATCAAGTAGAGAAAGCTCATGGGCTATTTCAGGGAAGGCTTGGATGCAAAGCTTAAGTCAGTGTGTTGTACTCACTAAGACTTTTGCTGCTACTGCTGTGGAAGCTCATTGCTTTCCTACTTCTCTTAAAGAAGACATTTTTATTTCAACCTGAAGAAATAGAAAGTATCAATGCTGAGTTCTAGGGTTCTGCAAGTGAGCTATGATCATATTACAACCAGTAGAAATTATAAAAACCTCTCAGTATATAATACAATTTTTTCCTGAAGTAAAAGGGATAAGCAAAGGGAAGAAGTGAAGAGTGACTGTCGGGGGCCATGAGAGGGAACCAACAGGAAGCATTGGAACTCAAGGAACATGCTTGGCAGCCAGCAAAACTTCATCAAGTGAGCCATGGAGAGGCAGAGCCTCCAAGGACTACAAGCTGTTATTGAGCATAGCTCTGCTTACTGCCCCCACGGTCACTCCTTATTATCTATGAGTTGCATGAAAACTCACCGAATGTTTCTAGCCCCTCACTGTAGAGTGTTACTGGTATTACAGTAATTGTGACTGACTTTTTCTAAACATTACCACTGGATTGTTTCCAAACATCATTGCTGGATGATACAACTACCATCCTTAGAAGGAATTAAATTGTTAGAATTAGATTGTTAGTAAATTTAATGGTCTGGCAGTGGTGGCACATGCCTTTAATCCCAGCACTCTGGGATCAAAGAGGCAAACAGAGCTCTGTGAGATCAAGACCAGCCTGGTCTACAGAGTGTGTTCCAGGACAGGCTTCAAAGCTAAACAGAAAATCCTGGTCTTGATTTTTTAAAAAATGGAAGGAAGGAAGGAAGGAAGGAAGGAAGGAAGGAAGGAAGGAAGGAAGGAAGGAAGGAAAAATCTTGGGGAACAATTTAAAGTTTAGAAAGACACACTTTTAATAGTTGAGTGAGAGACACAATGAGGTCAAGAAACAAAGGAAACCTGACTGTTGCTGACTGAGATGCCTTTTATGCCAGAGTAGGTTGGTGATCATTGGCAATGATTAGTTCCTTGTATCCATTTTTTTTCTCTCAGCTTCCTGATAGGATTTAATAAAAATTATTGATGAGTGGAAATGCACCCTGAAGATTTAAAGTAGAAATGACTGATTTTCATTTTTAAAGTCTAGATTTGTGATTCTTTCAAGTTTTTAATAAGATTGCCTTTTGAGATAAATAATAAAATGATTGATCCTTTCTTTATAATGGCAAAATTCAGCCTTTCAGTAAAAGAACTGGCTGAGAAAAGTACTTTGGTCACTTACACATTGTTAAACTATAACAGGTTTATTAGACATGATATGTATGGGTCTTTGGAAATAATCTGCTTTTCACCTGAAATACATAAAATGTTTAAGCATGTACAGGAAATCAGAAACATTATATTTTTAAATTGGTATTCATTAAAATCATTCACTTGAAAAAATAGAATGTAACCACATTGTAATTTTTATACTGCTTAAAAGACTGCACTGGGGTGTAGAAGCTGTAAAGGAAAAGATAAAGAGAGGGAGAACAGCATCACCGTGACCTGAACAAAGACAGCATCAATAGGCAGCTAATTGGAAGGGGGAAGTTCACAAGGCTCTCAATCCTCCACAACTGCAAGCAACTAAGGAATGCTGAGAGCAGAAGACAGTCTTCCCGAGAAGGGCACACCAACTGGCCATCACAGTGTTTGGAGTTCACCTATCAGTGAGAGCTTAGTGTTCATGTTCTTGACATTATAGTCTCATCTTTCATGATGGAAGCTCAGGCAAACACCATGACCATGAGCCACTAGAATCGTGAGCTAACATAATATAGTTTTCCTTTATAAAATTAGCATTCTTCAGACGTTTTGATGCAATAACGAAAGTGATCTACTACAAGGTACAATACTCACATATGCCTCCTCTCTGCTGCAAAGGGCAGTGAGATTCCTGATGGCTCTTACATATTGATATCCCTGAGCTTTGGATAGTTTATCTCCTAGACATATCCACCTGATGTGTCCACCCCAGAATCACATGTTCCATCAAGTCCCAACTTTCTCTATTTCAGTATGTTATAGAAAAATCCATCTATTTGGTCATACAAAACCCTTGATCCCATCCTAGGTCAATGGCACAAACCAGATCTTCAAATCATAAAACACTTTTCTCAAATTAAGGAAATTTATCCATAGAGATAAAAGAAGTATCCTTAATTCTTCTATGTTCTGTCATTCAGTTCAGTTCCACATTCATGTTCCTTCAGCTTTATCTCTTTCCCAAACCCGACTTCCTTCCAGAATTTTCACTGACATAACTCAAGGTCAGTCTGCTAATGTCTCTCAAGTCCAGAGATAACAGCAAGCACTTTCCTGGTTTCTTCGTTACCCTAAGACAATGTCTTCAACCTAGAAATGATTATAAATGACTTCATGGTTTTGATTTGTCTAAACCTCCAATTGCTTCCTTCGGTCCCACATTTAGACACAAATCCATTCTCTAAGCTCTCCTGTGCCCTGCATTAGTTCAGCCCTGCAACTATTGGTTCATTCTTCCTCCATGTTCCTTTCTTTTACTATTGGTCATTTCACATTTTCTGTCACTAAAACAGATGGATGATGATAGTGGTTGTGTTGTTGTTGATGGTGGTGGTGATGATGATGATGATAATGATGATGATGATAATGATTGGAGTTGGGGACAATCATGGGCTCATATGAAAAGGTCAGAAACAACTTTATGGATTCATTTCCTCTCTTTCCACCTTTATGTAAGTCCCGTGCATTCAACATCGATTATCAGGTTGCACAGCACGTATCTGTCCTGTAAAAGCCAAACTTCCAACCTGTTTATTCATAATATCCCAAATTATTACCTGACTGCCCCCTGCCCATAATTCAGTCCTTTATTCAAAGTCATATTTCCTTAATGAAGTTCCTTAAATCCCAAGACTGACTTCACCCTATTCTCTCCACAAGGCAATTATTTTCAGTACTTGAATTTCTTTCGAGAATGTATCTTCCTGGTGTTTGGCTTGACTCTCCATCACTACACATTCCTAACACAACAATGCTAACGAATATTTTGATTGTGTATATTGTTTGAGCATCTGATTGCATTCTATTTTTTCTTTTTTTATTATTAAGAAATTTTCTATGCATTTTACATACCAACCACAGATATCCCTCTCCTCTCTCATCCTGCCCCCTAGCCTTATCCCTAACCCACTCCCCATTCCCACTTCCTCCAAGGCAAGGCCTTCCCATGGGGAGTCAGTAGAGTTTGGTACATTCAGTTGAGGGAGGTCCAAGCCCCTCTTCCTGCACCAAGGCTGTGCAAGATATCCCACCATAGGCACTGGGCTCCAGAAAGCCCTCTCATGCACCAGGGACAGATCCTGACCCCACTGTCAGTTCAAATTACACAACTGTCTCACCTATATAGAGGGCCTAGTCCAGTCCCATGGAGGCTCCACAGCTATTGGTCCACAGTTCATGATAGCATTCTTTTTATGTAAATGTTTAAATGTATGATTTTGGTGTTTGAAACATCTTTGATAAATCCTATATTCAAACTAGAAATAGTTTATAACTGTCTTTCTACCCAGTGAACAATTCAGAAGATGCTGGGTTCTGAATGCTTGCTTTTCTTATTTGATTTTGCTATGTGTCAATGTGACATTGAGCAAAATCTACAGAATCACATGTGTTTACAGATATTGTCTTCCACTCCTTCATCATCTGATCATCACTACAATTTGAAGCTTAGTGCGAAATTGAAAGTAACAAAAATTGAAAGCCATACTTCCTTAGTCATAGGTGTTAAGACTAAGAATTTTTTAAAAATTGGTTGTCACTAATTTAATTCAACTCCCTTTTCCTCAGGAAACTACACAATATCATATAGAAACATAATAATCAGAAAAGTAAAGGCATTGAAAAATTTCATGTAGAGCAGATAGAAATCTTCCTAAGTATTTCCTGGACTTTTATGTTGATAAAGATAGATGCACCCATTAACTATTTTATTTCTCTTTGCTTCCCAGCAGCTTTTGAATTTTCACTCCATAACTCGATGCTCAATTCTAATTTTTATTAAAATTCAGTGAGGTCAAAGGGAAGTCCATGAAGCCATGAAGTCTGGAGAATGCCTTATTTGTGAGTGGATCAGTACGCTGTTATTGGAGATAGCCTGCTTTAGCAGGGTGACGGCTACAAGGACAGATGTCTCTTAGCCAAATTATCACACAGCAAGACAGTCCTCCACAGTTGTTGGCACTACCCTCTTATACTTTCTACCCTCTATAGGTGTAAGAAATACATATCTGATACTTATAATTTAATCAGTCTCAAGCAGTTTCTTTTTTCATACAAGTATTTTTTAAGATTTATTTATTATTTACAGTATTCTATTTGCAAGTATTCTTGCATGCCAGAAGAAGGCACCAGATCTCATTGCAGATGGTTTTGAGCTAGCACGTGGTTGCTGGGAATTGAACTCAGTACCTCTGGAAGACCAGTCAGTGTGCTATTAACCTCAGAGCCATCTCTCCAGCCCTCAAGCAATTTCTTATCCCTACAACAGACCAGTAAGTTATTTTCCAATGACAGAAATGTAACTCCTACAATTAAAAACAAAGGTAGGAAAATATGCTTATATTGTTGACAATGAAGATATTAAAATGCAAGATTTACCAAAATAAATCTAACTTTAAATGTAGTAA
This sequence comes from Onychomys torridus, assembly GCF_903995425.1. Classification (NCBI taxonomy): domain Eukaryota; kingdom Metazoa; phylum Chordata; class Mammalia; order Rodentia; family Cricetidae; genus Onychomys; species Onychomys torridus. The sequence goes on along the minus strand of NW_023413945.1, from coordinate 2,922 downwards.
TTTACATGTAGTACAATTGTAAGGTTCTCCACAGTAGAGAACAAGAGGAATATATCACTTCTCAGACACATTTTTTTTCTTTCATTCTAAAATGATCCCTTCCTATCTATTCTGCTAAATCCCTAAAATACATTCAAGTCAAACTTGATATTTTAAGAGATTCTGCACTGTGGCTATTACACCCCTAACTCATGAGCATTTCAGGAGGGATTTGCATTTAAATGACTCATTAATGTCAACATTTGCAGAAATGTAGGTCATTACATGAGAACACAAGCTGTAACCAACATTCAGTTTGCCTAGAGATGACAGAACAGAAGACATGAAGACAAGATGATGGCATCCTCACTGACTACTTGAGATGCTCAGGAGTCTTGTGACCTCTTGCTGCAATGCTGATTATCAACAGTATTTAGATTTAGAGGTATTAAAAGCTTTTTGCAGAGGGAGAGATGTGCAGATGTATTGGTGAAATCATTAAGGCCACTCCATGTAGTTAAAAGGGAGGTTTATTTTGTGGGGTAACTTATAAATGAAAGGGAAGGTTGCAGGGTCTGGCAAAGGTATAGCACAATCTGGCGGTGTTCTCTGGAGAACTCTGCTTGGTCTGCCTCCAGCGTCCAGGGGCCCGGAACCAAGCGAGAGCTCCTCTCAATCCTTGGTCTTCTGCTCCCTCCTCTGCCCTGCCTTGTGGGTGTGAACATTACCGAAGCCTCAGTGGGGGTTGGAACTTCCAGGCCTATGCTGGGATGTCTATCCCCTACATCTCCCCCTTTTGTCTAAATAAGAAAGTTCTAACCTAATACAAGACTATACACAAAGAAATGGTTATCAAATATTGTCCAGGAGTAATGAGGGATAATGACTTTGATAAGTTGGAATTACAATAAGTGCAAACAATATCAAGCAAAAAACACATAGTAAAATCCAGGGAAGTCTAGGGCATGGATAGGTGGCATGTTACAAAGATCATTCCAAAAGGTATCCTATCCTAAAGAACCTGAGTCTAATAATTAATATATTTTATCTAAGATATTTTATATGTATATATACTAAGTTGTAACTATAACTGTTAATCTCCAACCTCATCAAAGACCTGAGATGGAATATAATAATACCTGAGAAATGGGAGAAGGATGCAAGCAACTTTTGGGAGTCTTGCAAGAGTAGACAGAGACAGCTAGCAGCCTGGACAGTCACCTAATGTTTCTCAGCATTGTTGGTGCATTCAAATTGGCTACAGGCCAAGAGTATCTGACAGACCATTTTCAGAAGCAGGAATTCTGAAAGACCATCTTATCCTGTCTTGGCAAAGTATAGTGGTTGCTTTCCTATGTCCTCCTTGTCCAGAAAGGACAGCATTTGTACTGTCAGCAGTTGAGGCAAGGGCAGTTCTTTGCCCAGTAGGCCATTTTGTGCCAAGAAGACAAACTTCCAAATGGAAATGTCTTAGAAGCCCAACATTCTCTTGGGATCATATTGGTGCTGCCAGGAGCAATTGTGTCTCACGTCAACAGAATTCTAAGTCATTTAAATGCCATATTCTCTAGGTCCATGAAGTATTTGAAGATTACCTGTCCATCTGACCTATAGATTTATAAATCTGGATAACCTAACTAACATAATTGTAGAGATGACAAGCATAGGCGACAATAACTCTGTAAGTCTTATCTACATAAACAACCTAAGAACTAAGGCTTCCTATAAATAAGGCAAACAGTCTGTAAGCAAATATACAGTACAAGGACAATGACTTCAAATTGTGACAATACACAAAATATCTTTAACAGAGTTAGGATTGTATAGTGCAATATGCAATATGATAATAATCCTAAATATATATATCAGTATACAGAACATCTTAAACAGAAGTAGAACATACATACAGTATGACAGATATAAATTCACATTTGTATCAATATACAAATATTTCAAATAAGAGTAAAAATATGTGTACAATATAACAAACATAGTTCTGTATTTGTATCAATATACAAATTATCTTAAATAGGAATATAAAAAGTTTATGTTTGTATCAACATATAAGAATTCATAACAGTGCAAAGGCTGCTGTATTACTAAATTTGTTTACTAATGTATATGATAGTCTACCAAAATATCTTCTACCTATCCATTCTGTTTCTTCTTTTCCCTCTTTTTTTTTTGGTTGTGCAAAGGCTACTATATTATTAAATTTATATACTAATGTATATGATAGTCTACCATAATATCTTATACCTATCCATTCCATTTCTTCTTTTCCCTTTTTTTTGAGACATAATTTCTTTTATTAAGGAGAGTACTGAGTTTAACAGTGTCTTTCACCCCCAACCCTAGAACCATTCTCCATAACCCTGAGAAATATGAAACCTTAGGGATAAGGGGCATCGTTTTCTTAGAATTGCTTCCTGATGTTTAGGGGGCGATGGTATCTCTGTTGGGTATTGTGAGAAAGCTCAGATAGTTAAATCTCAGTTAGACTAACTGTAGATTCTGCAGCAACTCTCAGAGTAATGGATAAGATTGTCTGAAATTCTGACAAGAAGTATTGTATGATGATGATTACCATGGCATCATTCTGGATTGGATAGAGTTGTTGTTGTTGGGGCCCCATCTTCCTTCTGGAGACTTCAGAGATTGCTATTGGAAAAAACTTATTTTTTATTAGAATGGAAGGTTTGGAATTAAAGATGTCATGACATGTAAGAAAAGATTCCAAATAATCAAGAATAAGCATGGAGAGAATTAGTATCTTGAAGATAATGGTCCCTTATAATTGGTTTCCTTCTGTCTCACATCAGAGAGCTCTTCTGATATGGGACTGATGAATCTCTCAACCTTTTTTTTTTATCAATATGCTTGGGATTAGAGAAGGAGTGAGCCAATTACATCTCCAAAGACAGCTTGGTTATCTCGGCTCTG
>NW_023413944.1:0-24091 GCF_903995425.1 Onychomys torridus | reverse complement strand
GCTGTGCTCCACTGTGGAGAAGTTACAGCTGTGCTCCACTGTGGAGAAGTTACAGCTGTGCTCCACTGTGGAGAAGTTACATCTGTCTGCAGCTCCACTGTGTGAGAAGTTACAGCTGTGCTCCACTGTGGAGAAGTTGTTAGCTGTGCTCCACTGTGGGAAGTTACAGCTGTGCTCCACTGTGGAGAAGTTACAGCTGTGCTCCACTGTGGAGAAATGTTACAGCTTTCTCCACTAGTGGAAAGTTTCTCCAGTGAAAGTGTCTTGTTCTGGTCCAGTGAAAGTGTCAGAACTGGGCTTCACGCTGGTAAAAATGTCACACTGCACACAAACCTCACTCAGAAGATTATTGGAAGGAAGAATCCAGGAGGGTGGCTGTCTCTAGGGAGAGAATCAGCAGCAAAGGGAACAGGGCACAGAGCTTATATGGGGGGGGGCAGAGCTATCCAGGGTGGATTGGGAATGGTGGGATTTTGTAGCCTGACTCTGGGGCAAGCTCACAGATTTTTGGGATTTCAAGGCCTGTTCTTGGGTCAAGTCAGGGTTGGGTTGTTTTTCCTTGGCTTGGATTTCAGGTCTAGTCAGGGAGGAACAGGGTGTTTTCACCCTATAGGGACAAGCCCATTTTTGGGTGAGAGTAGCTGGGTCCCTTGAGCTGGCTCACCTGGTAGGTCCCCAAGGAGGGCAGACACCAGAAGGGCAGCACTTGGCATGGGCTGTCCTGGGGCTGGGCTCTTTCTTCTCTTAGCCCAGTCCCATGCTGTAGCCTGACCAACTGTAAATAGTCTCTCTGTGGTTTGGGACCAGGCCAGGTGACTCTGAGTTTGCATTGCAACATTATGGGTGAGGTCTGGGGGAGGTGCTGACCCTGTTGGGGCCCTCGGGATTTTGGTAGTTTTGGTTCCAGCCCTACCTTGCAGGATTTATTTAAGTGTTCCATTCCCTGGGGTCAGGACTATTATTTCACTTTGTTTGAGACAGGTTCCCACGTTTATCTCTGCCTGGCATGGAATTTCCATGTAGACCAAGTTGGACTAGAACTCACAGAGGTCCACTTGACTCTTCCTCCTGAGTCCTGGGTTAAGGCCTGCACCACCGTGGCCAGCCATGACTGATGTTTGGTCACTGGTTTGTGTTTTAACTAAAAGGGTCTTACCCAGGGCAGGAGGAGCCAACTGTGTACAAGTCAGAAGCTCGTCTGTCTCTCCACAGCTTTCCTTTCTCTCCTGTCAGATGGACTTGGATGTTCCTTGGACCTTCTAAGTCAGGCGCTGTTCTGATGTGACATCTTTATCCTAGGGGAAGCTGGGACAGGATTCCTTCAGGGACACTGATCAGGCCAGAGCCACTGCTGCCCCCTGCTGGCCTCGTTCCTTTCTGCTTAGAAGGATCACAGGATAGTGTCCCAGGATGGTAGGGCTAACTTGAGCTGTGGGAGCTCTGGAAGGTCCTTTGCTGCCTATGGTTTGGTCTGGTTTCTTTCTTATTTTATCCCTCATCAGGGATCTTTCTACTTTTCCAAAGTCTAGGGAACGCCTTTCCCTCAGTTTCTCCCTGTTCCTCCTTCCTAAGTAGCTGTGGGTCCCCTCAATCTCTAAGAGGGAGGTCTGCAGAAATCTGGGCTATGAAAGGTGGGGCTCTGCTGGAGCTGGGGGGCTGTCCAGGACAGGAAATGGGGGGGAGCAAAAAAAAAAAGGAAACAAACAAACAAAAACCCAAAAATTCAAAACAAAACAAAACAGCTCCTTCAGCAGAAATTTGAAATTTTGGTTTGGCGATCCCAACTTGAGGAAGGTGTCAGGTACAGCCCTGGGACTGTCCTGTGGTCCTGCTGCTCCTGGAGGGCACCGCCCTGTCTGTTCTTGCAGCTAATGAGTGGGATCCTTGTGGTCTTTCTGAGCAGTGTCAATGAACAGAAGTCAGAGAGATGCTGATGTCAGTGGTTTCTGTCTGGGGAAGATGATGGAGTCAGAGTGCTGTCTGTAGTGAGCAGAGAGGTGTAGCACAAATCCTCATTGGTCTTCATAATAAAAACCCAGAGTCAGATATCAGGGCGAGAGCTGAAAGATCAGAGAAGCAGAGCATCAGCCACTAGAGAGACTTCTCACCTCTAGGATCCTCAGGCTGAAAGGAGATGATCCTGTCTCCAGGAATCCTCACACTGAATGGCCCTAGTCCTCAGCTGAAAGGGCCAAACTCCTGTCTCCCTGCCTTCTATGCCTGCTTCATCGCCATATCACTTCCTGTGTCAACCTTCCTGGTGCTGGGGTTAATGATGTGTTGCTTCCCAAGTCCTGGGAGTGAAGGCATGAGATCCCAAGTGGTGGGAATGAAGGTTTGTGCTGCCACTGTCAGGCTCTGTTTCTCTTTTAGATTAGATTAATCTGTTTGTAGTCCAGGGTGGCCTAAAACTCACAGAGATCCATCTGCCTCTGCCTCCTGAGTGCTAGGATTAAAGGTGTGTGCCACCATAGGGCCTAGCCCTGTGGCTGGCTCTGCCCTCTGGTTGGGAGACAAGCTATGTTTGTTGAGCATACAAAAATATCACCAGAGGGGAAAGTGGAGGACACTGTGCATTTGACACCAAACAGGACTTGGCTGCCCCAGTTCCCTCCATAAATCCTGCACCCTGGGCGTGGTTGGCCCCTGCCTCTCCTTGTCCCTCTGTGTGCAAGTCCTCACTAGTCCCCTCTGGTCCCAGGGTGTCTCCTGGCATTCCTTTCATCACATTCAGGGCTTCTTGGAGGTCTGCTGCTCAGTGACCACTTCCCACCAGTGTGGGGACCGTTCTCAAGCCCGTGAAGCCTTGTTCTTCTGGAGGAGGCCAGCAGCCCGTTCTCAGCACACTAGAGGCCACAAGGCATGGGGTTCTCAGCTTCCTTTCACCCTGTTTTCCATCTGGGAGGGAGACCCCAGGCCCAGCAGCCTCTCCTCTGACTAGAAGGAGGAGGACTAGGATTGGTGGAGATATCTGAGCTGAGGGGTTGGAGTCTGAGCTGTGTCCCTCCTCTGCACCAGACCCTGTTTCCCAGGATCCTCTGCCCTCCAGAGTTCCTGCACACTTGTGAACTCTACTGTTCCAATGATGCTGCAGGGGCTTCCCGCCCCCTGGCTTCTGTGCTTCAGGATGTCCCTTCCTGTCGTTATTACTAGGGATTCTGGTGCTCCATCTCCCCTCCCATGGTGGATCCTCACTTAGGAGGGGCTAGCCCAGAAGCCCTCACTGCACTGTAGCTTCGCCAACACCCCTTCCTCCCTGCCAGTGAGCTTCAGTGTGGTTTTATTTTATTTTTAATTTTATAATTGTATCTATTTATTGGGCTGGGTGGATGGCTCAGGGGTTAAGAGCACCTGCTGCTCATGCAGAGGACCTGGGATCACGCAGCTCACAATCCTTCCCGTCCTTTGGTCTAGATGCCCTCTTCTGACTTTTGTGTGCTCCAGGCATAGATACATGTAGGTTAATCACCTCAGCACATCATAAGTGAATAAATTTACCATTTTCTAAGTGTATTTTAAAATTCTTACTTATTGTAGCTGTAATCTATAGGTGGTCCTTATTAATAAAAATTAAACCCTGTGGCCAGTTATTGGGGTGCATGTTGGGAAGATCAAGAGAAGCAGAACAAACTACAGCTACCCTCACCTTGCCAATTCCTCAGCTGATTCTGTTTCTTCAGACTGAAGCTTCTGAGTCCTCATCCAAATGGATCTCAGCTGAACTGTGCTGCTCCACCAAGCCTAAATGCTTAATAAGCCAAATGCTTCTAGTTTCTGGTCTCACACCCTTGTATATCTTTCCCTTTCTGCGGTCACTCTCTGGGGATTAAAGTCTGGATTTCTGGGATTAAAGGTGTGTGTCTCCTGCTGTGTACAAGTCTGAACCTTGTCCTGGCTCTCCATAGCTTTCTTTTTTCTCTGGCCTCAGATGGACTTGGACGGCCCTTGGGCCCTTCTAAGGGCCCTGTTCTGAGGTGACAGCTCTTCCTAGGGGAGCTGAGCGGAGGATTCCTTCAGGGAGTCCCTGGGAGAAGTCTGATCAGGGCCAGAGCCAGTGCCGCCCTATGCTGCCCTCTTGTGACTGTTAGAGATACTGCACTTGCTGCACACACCTGACCCCTGAGTGCCATCCTTGGGACCACAAGTGGGAAGGAGAGAACCAACTACCACAGGTTGTCCTCTGACCTCCATTCATGTGCCATAGGCACGAGTGCGTCCCACCCCCACACTACACACAATAATAATTTATTTTAAAAAGGAAATAAAATCCTGGTGGCCACTCTGCTTAAGAGCATGTATTCAGTGTCTGCCAGTCAGGTGACTCACAACATTCTGTAATGCCATGTTCTGGCCTCCATGGGCCAGCATTCTCAGACACACAGCCGCATATATGCATATAATTAAACAATATAAGCCAGACATGGTGACTCACACCTTTAATCTCAGCTCTCAGGAGACAGAGGCAGGCAGATCCCTGTGAGTTTGAGGCCAGCCTTATCTACCTAGTGGAGTTCCAGTCCAGCATCTCCAGACACACTGACCCCGTCCTCTCCTGGTACCCATCATTCCCTGGGTGCCTCATCAGTTCCCAAAGACTGTGACTATGATGTCCACCTCCCTGTCCTCCTCCAGCACAAACTATGTCCTCAGAGTCTCCACCTTTGTCCCTCTGTCTGAGAGCCCACCCCCCCTGCATCTAGCGGACATCTCAGCCCAGCATCTCCTACTGAGACCTCCATGTTCCTCCTCGTGTATCCCTGACAGTCCTGCATCTTCACCCAGGGCGACTCTGTCTTCCTCCAGGACAGTCTGCAGCTGTGGCTGCTGCTCCAGCCCCTCCCTCTCACACCCAGAGTTAGTCCAGGAGGGAAGAGCTGTGATGTCACCTGCAGAGTGGGACCCAGGAAGCCTCACTTCCCATGCCCCATCTCACAGGGGAGGAGGACTGGAGTGCTCAGCAGGAGCAGGGACCCTGCCTTCCCCAGGTCCCCACTGGCCTGCCTGGCCTCCTCCCCTTGCTAGAGTTTCCCTCCAGCAGATCCTGTGGGGACAGTTGTGCCTCTGTCCCCTTCTGCTCACCTGCTCTAAGTTCCTGTTACACTGTGTGGGACAGGTCTGTGTTGTGTGGACAGTTTCCCTGGAAGATACACAACACACACACACACACACACACACACACACACACACACACACACACACATCTAGTCACCTCAGATAGAGAAACTCAGGGCTGACGAGGTAGCCATTGTATCCATGTCCAGCTTGGTGAACCATGGAGTTTTCACTTGGGGAGGGGTTACTCACAGGAGGCAATGAATAACTCACAGTCCACAGCATCACTGAAAAGCCCACCCCAACACAGGAAGTGACTCATGAACTTCCTCCCTGCAGTCCTCTGCATGGCTTCCAGGTAGCTGGAAGGTCAGGGAATTCCCTCCACAGCTGGATGGTCAATGTGCTCCCCCAGAGCATGTTACTCCTTTTCATGCTGGCTCGGGGAGGAATTCTAGAGAGTTGTCAGTTTCTTTATTAACATTATTTTACTTTTACACACATGAGTGTTTAGTTATATGTAGGGCACCATGTGGTGCCAGTGCCCGCTGAGGGGTATCAGAAGTGCTTGAATCCCCTGGAACTGGAGTCACAGGACAAGGTGAGCAGTCATGTGGTTGCTGGGAATCAAACCCTGTGCTCTGGAGGAGCAGCCAGTGCTCTTCCCCCATGAAGTCATCTCTCCAGCCCCTCTTCCAACCTGCTGTTCTCCCAGACACATGACCTTTTTGTTACCTCCTGAGTGTCAGAGACCTTCCCTGTCCCTCAAGAGGGAATGTTTCAACTCAGAAAAAACTGCCTATGAAACAGTTGGGATATTCCAGCATTCTGGGCCTCATTGGTGTACAGACTGTGATCTGCTCCAGGTATCTTCTCCTTATTCTCAGATCACCACAGCCATGCTCCTCCCTTAGAGCATCTTATGGCATGATCCATAGCCTGGAAGGAACCTGGGTTCAGTAGCCTTGAGAATGATTTCTTTTCCTCCTCCTCCCCCTCCTCCTCCTCCTTTCCATCAGAGAGCCTTCATCCAGGAACTGAAGAACACAGATGGCAGAGATCCATAGCCAAGCACTGGGCAGAGCTCCAGAAGTCCTGTTGAAGAGAGGCAGGAAGGAGCTTAGCCAGTGATCAGGGTCAAGGTCATGATGGGGGAAACCACAGAGACAGACCGTGAGCTCACAGACCTCTTGACTGACAGCTAAGGGGCCTGCATGGGACCTGACCTAGGCCCTCTGCATGTGTGTGACAGTTGTGTACCTGGTCTGTTTGTGAGGCCCTAGCAGTGAGATCAGTACCTGTCCCTGGAACCTGGAGCTGGCTTTTAAGGAATCCATGACTCCCATGCTGGGTTACCTCACCCATCCTTGATGGAGGGGGAGGAGCTTGGTCAAGCCTCAACCTAATATGCCATGGTTTGTTGACTCCCATGAGAGGCCTGAGTCTTTCTGAATGAAGATTTAGGAGGAGTGGATGGGGGTAGGGAACAGGAGGAGAGGAGGGAGGGAAACTGTGCTTGGTATGTAAAATAAAGAAAAAATTAATAAATTATTTTATTATTATTATTTATTTATTTTTATTATTATTGGTTGTTTTCTAGACAGGGTTTTGTGGTTAAATTATTAAGGCCACTCCACGTAGTTAAAAGGGAGGTTTATTTTGTGGGGTAACTTACAAATGAAGGGGTAGGTTACAGGGTCTGGCAAGGGTATAGCGCAGTCTGGCGGTGGTTCTCTGGAGAACTCTGCTCGGTCTACCTCCAGCGTCCAGAGTCCGGGAACCAAGAGCAGAGCTCTTCCCGATCCTTCGTCTTCCGCTTCCTCCTCTGCCCCGCCTTGTGGGCGTGACCATTACCGAAGCCTCAGTGGGGGTTGGAACTTCCAGGCCAATGCTGGGATGGCTACCCACTACATCTCCCCCTTTTGTCTAAATAAGAAAGCTCTAACCTAATACAAGACTATATACAAAGAGATGCTTATCAAATATTGTCTAGGAGTAATGAGGGATAATGACCTAGATAAGTTGGAATTACAATAAGTACAAACAATATCAAGCAAAAAACACATAGTAAAATCCAGGGAAGTCTAGGGCATGGGTAGGTGGCGTGTTACAAAGATCATTCCAAAAGGTGTCCTATCCTAAAGAACCTGAGTCTAATACTTAATATATCCTATCTAAGATATTATATATGTATATATACTAAGTTGTAACTATAACTGCTAATCTCCAACCTCATCAAAGACCTGAGAAGGAATATAATAATACCTGAGAAATGGGAGAAGGATGCAAGCAACTTTCGGGAGTCTTGCAAGAGTAGACAGAGACAGCTAGCAGCCTGGACAGTCACCTAATGTTTCTCAGCATCGTTGGTGCATTCAAATTGGCTACAGGCCTAGAGTATCTGACAGACCATTTTCAGAAGCAGGAATTCTGAAAGACCATCTTACCCTGTCTTGGCAAAGTATAGTGGTCGCTTTCCTTGTGTCCCGCTTGTCCAGAAAGGACAGCATTTGTACTGTCAGCAGTTGAGGCAAGGGCAGTTCTTTGCCCAGTAGGCCATTTTGTGCCAAGAAGACAAACTTCCAAATGGAAATGTCTTAGAAGCCCAACATTCTCTCGGGAACAAATTGGTGCTGCCAGGAGCAATTGTGTCTCACGTCAACAGAATTCTAAGTTATTTAAATGCCATGTTCTCTAGGTCCATGAAGTGTTTGAAGATTACCTGTCCATCTGACCTATGTATTTATTAATCTGGATGACCTAACTAACATAATTATAGAGATGACAAGCATAGGTGACAATAACTATGTAAGTCTTGTCTACCTAAACAACCTAAGGACTAAGCTTCCTATAAATAAGGCAAACAGTCTGTAAGCAAATGCACAGTAAAAGGACAATGACTTTAAATTGTGACAATACACAAAATATCTTTAACAGAGGTAGGAATGTATAGTGCAATATGCAATATGATAATAATCCTAAATATATATCAGTATACAGAATATCTTAAACAGAAGTAGAACATACATACAGTATGACAGATATAAATTCACATTTGTATCAATATACAAATATTTCACATAAGAGTAAAAATATATGTACAATATAACAAACATCGTTCTGTATTTGTATCAATATACAAATTATCTTAAATAGGAATGTAAAAAGTTTATATTTGTATCAACATATAAGAATTCATAACAGTGCAAAGGCTGGTATATTACTAAATTTGTTTACTAATGTATATGACAGTCTACCATAATATCTTATACCTATCCATTCCATTTCTTCTTTTCCCTTTTTTTTTTTTGAGACATATTTTCTTTCCTTAAGGAGAGTACTGAGTTTAACAGTTTCTTCCACCCCCAACCCTAGAACCATTATCCATAACCCTGAGAAATATGAAACCTTAGGGAGAAGGGGCGTCGTTTTCTTAGAATTGCTTCCTGCTGTTTAGGAAGCGATGGTATCTCTGTTGGGTATTGTGAGAAAGCTCAGATAGTTAAATCTCAGTTAGACTAACTGTAGATTCTGCAGCAACTCTCAGAGTAATGGGTAAGATTGTCTGAAATTTTGGCAAGAAGTGTAATATGATGATGATTACCATGGCATCATTCTGGATTGGGTAGAGTTGTTGTTGTTGGGGCCCCATCTTCCTTCTGGAGACTTCAGAGATTGCTATTGGAAAAAACTTATTTTTTTTATCAGAATGGAAGGTTTGGATTTAAAGATGTCATGACATGTAAGAAAGGATTCCAAGAAATCAAGAGTAAGCATGGAGAGAATTAGAATCTTGAAGATAATGGTCCCTTATAATTGGTTTCCTTCTGTCTCACACCAGAGGGCTCTTCTGATATGGGACTGAAGAATCTCTCAACCTTTTCTTTTATCAATATGCTTGGGTTTAGAGAAGGAGTGAGCCAGTTCCATCTCCAAATCCAGCTTGGTTTATAATTAAATTGGAACCACAACTATTCTAGATTGATAGAGATATAGATGTTAGACAGTGATATCTTACCCTGTGTAGATTGGTACCAATAGATTCTTTCTTTCTGCTGTAAACATCTGGATATCCAAGGCCTTATGATTTCTGGAAGATGGGTATTTCCATTATCCTGGAAAGACAAAAACAGAACCCTACCCCAACCTTTGATTGTTAAATTTTTCTTACAACCTGAAGAGATGTCACATTGGTGGATGATCTTTTACTTCTCCTCATCAAGGGGTTTCTCCTGTTCGAATCGAATTTTTATTAATTTTGTTGGTATCCATAGCTTTTCTTCTCCTGTGGAAACAAAAGCAAAACCCCTTCCCCAACGTAGGACATATCCAGGTTTCCATTCTGAGGTCAACACATCTTTGAAATAAACCGGTTGGTTTAGCTCAGGAGTTTTGTCTGTCGTCCAATGTCTCTCCGCAGCTGTTGTTCCTTTCTCATCAGCATTGAGAAAATTCAAGGTTAATAAAGCACTATGCAATCTATTTCTAGGAGTCATTGTTACCTGTTGCTGTTTATTTAGCATATCCTTTAAAGTTCGATTGGATCTTTCTATGACTGCTTGGCCTGTGGGATTGTGTGGTATACCTGTAACATGCTTTATATTGTAATAAGCAAAGAACTGTCTCATTTTATTGGAGACATATGCTGGGGCATTGTCTGTCTTAATTTGTACAGGTATTCCCATGATGGCCATAACTTCTAATAGGTGTGTAATCACAGAATCAGCCTTTTCAGAACTCATAGGAGTTGCCCACTGAAATCCTGAATAGGTGTCAATGGTATGGTGTACATACTTTAATCTTCCAAATTCTGCAAAATGAAACACATCCATCTGCCAAATTTCATTTCTTTGTATACCCTTTGGATTGCTTCCTGCAGGTAATGGAGTTTGGTTATAGAAGGAACAAGTAGGACATTTTTTCACAATATCCTTAGCTTGTTGCCAAGTAATGGAGAAATCCTTCTTCAAACCTTTGCTATTTACATGGTGTTTCTTATGAAATTCTGAGGCTTCTAGCACATTACCTATTAGTAACTGATCAATCTCATCATTACCTTGTGCTAGAGGTCCTGGCAGACCTGTATGGGATCTGATATGTGTTATATATATAGGATGTTCCCTTTTTCTGATGATTTCCTGCAATTGTATGAATAATGAAGTTAATTCTGTATTATCAGGAATAAATTCAGCAGTTTCAATGTGTAAAACAACTCTCTCTGCATATTGAGAGTCAGTGACTATATTGAGGGGTTCTGTGAAGTCCATCAGTACCATAAGAATGGCATACAGTTCTGCCTTTTGTACAGAGCTGTATGGACTTTGTACTACTTTACTTAAGTCTCCTGATTTGTATCCTGCTTTCCCTGATTTATTTGCATCTGTATAGAATGTGAGGACTCCAGAAATTGGCTTGTGTCGTACAATGTGAGGAAGGACCCATTCAGTCTTCTTTATGAATTCTATTCTCTTGCTTTTGGGATAATGGTTGTTAATCTCTCCCAAAAAGTTACTGCAGGCTCTCTGCCAGTATTCATTATCTTTCCATAGTGACGAAATTTCCTCATTAGTTAAAGGTACTACAATTTCTGCTGGGTCCATTCCTGTCAACTGACGAAGTCTTAATTTACCTTTTTGAATCAAATCAGAGATCTTTTCTATATAAGTCTTTAATTTCTTATTTGGTTTACGTGGTAGGAATATCCATTCCAATATAATATCTTCCCTCTGCATCAAAATACCTGTGGGGGAATGTCTGGAGGGGAATATGACAAGAATACATTTAAGTTCTGGATCCACACGATCCACATGTGCTTCTCGAATTGTCTTTTCTACTAGAGCCAATTCCTTCTCAGCTTCGGCTGATAATTCTCTTGGGCTATTTAATTCTTTGTCCCCTTCTAGAGTATTAGCCAAATTTTGTAGTCCATCTTTGGGTATTCCCATGATACCCAATAAGTTGGAAATGCTTCCTAACAACTTTTGAAAATCATTAAGAGTCTTTAATCGATCTCTCCTCAGTTGTACCTTTTGGGGTCTAATTTTTTGTAACTCTATCTTATATCCTAAGTAATTAATAGAATCTCCTCTTTGTATTTTTTCAGGAGCAATTTGCAGTCCCCAGCGAGGCAAAACTTTTTTTACTTCTTCAAACATGCTTTCTAATGTGTCTAACTTTGGATCTGCTAATAGGATATCATCCATATAGTGATAAATTATGGATTGTGGAAACTTTACACGAATTAACTCCAATGGTTTTTGCACAAAGTATTGGCATAAGGTAGGGCTGTTTAACATTCCCTGTGGGAGGACCTTCCATTGATATCTCTTGACTGGCTGAGAATTGTTATAATTAGGAACTGTGAAGGCAAATTTTTCTCTATCATTTTCTTGTAAGGGTATGGTAAAGAAACAGTCTTTTAAGTCAATAACTATTATAGGCCATTCTTTGGGTAGCAGAGAGGGCAAGGGCATCCCAGTCTGTAGGGAGCCCATTGGCTGAATTACTTTATTAATAGCTCTCAGATCTGTCAGCATTCTCCAATTACCAGACTTTTTTTTAATAACAAATACAGGAGAATTCCAAGGGCTGGTAGATTCTTCAATGTGTTGAGCATTTAACTGCTCTTGAACCAGCTGTTCTAAAGCTTGTAGCTTCTCTTTTGTCAAAGGCCACTGTCCAAACCCAGACAGGTTTATTAGTTAGCCATTTTAAAGGTAAGGCAGTTGGTACTTCTGAGAGTTCAACAGCAGTTGTGTCTGTTTGTGTACAGCCTGAATGGTTGGTGACTGTTTTTTATAGCATTTTATGAGATTATTCCTAGAAACATGCATTGGCCTGTATTCCTTTTCTGAGAGTGTAGGAATTTTAATCTGGGTATTCCACTGTTGTAACAGATCTCGGCCCCATAGATTTACTGCTACATTTGCTACATATGGCTTCAGCCTTCCTCTCTGTCCTTCTGGCCCTATGCATTCAACCCATCTCGAACTCTGTTTTATCTGAGATAGGGTGCCAATTCCTAAAAGTTGGACATCTACCTCTTGAAGAGGCCAATTTGGATGCCATGATTTTGGTGTAATTACAGTCACATCCGCACCTGTGTCTACCAGGCCCTCCAGAACCAAGCCATTAATTCGAATTCTAAGCTTTGGCCTTTGTTCATTTATGGAAGTCTGCCAAAATATTTGTTTTATTGTGTTCTTTGTAAACTGTGATTCATCTATCAGAGCTGTTTTATCATCCATTGCAGTATCAGTTTTTACATTAGACATTGGTTTATTCAGTTGTCCTGGAGAGGAATGTCTTCCACAGTGGCTGGGAATGTTCTTACCACATTTGATTTGGGGGCCTGCAAGAGGCCCCCTGAGGCGTTTCCCGCTACTAAAGGGTTGCCTTGTATATCTATTTTTGATCTGCACTCACTGGTCCAATGTCGGCCTTTGCCACATCTTCTACATAATCCAGGAGGTGGTTGGGGTCTTCTGTTTAGGCTATTCCTAGAAGGAGTATTACTTCTAGGATTACCCCATGTACACTTTTTACTTATATGACCTGGTGTACCACATTTAAAACATTTGGTACCACGGGGCCTTCTTACACCTCTGGGATTTGTCTCTCCTATCCAAGCCTCATTACTGTAGTTAAGAGATTCAACACTATTAGTATACTGAATCCATTCTTCCAAAGGAGCTGATCTGATCTTTAATGGTGTAAGTATTCTTTTGCATTCTGCATTAGCATTGTCAAATGCCAAGGACTCAGTTAATACTTTTCTTAATTCTTTATCTGATACAGCTTTTGTTATAGCTGTGTTCAGCCTTTGTAAAAAATCAGTGAAGGGTTCATGTGGTCCCTGAAATATCTTTGTGTATACCTCAGTTGCTTTTCCAGGTTCTGGAATTTTTTCCCAAGCATTTAGAGCTGCTGTATGGCATAGGGATATTGTATGCTCATCATAAATGGCTTGTACATTCCTGTCAGCGAAACATCCCTCACCAAGTATTTGATCTTGGGAGATCTCAAAACCTCTGAGTTTACCTTGTTGTTCTAAATTTCTTGCCTCTTCTCTCAACCAGCTTTTCCACTGTAACTGCTGGCTATATTCTAGAACAGCTGAAATTAACTGATGCCAGTCATCTGGAATGATTCTATGTGAGGTAGACCACGAATTTAACATCTGTTTTACGTATGTGGAGTGTATCCCATATGTAACTACTGCTTCCTTTATATTTTTAAAGTCCCTTGTTGAAATTGGTTGTAATGTATATGTCGTATATGGCTCGGGGTGTGTGTCATCTGCTGGCTTCTCATGGATGATAACAGGATAAGCCATTGTATGAGAGCCATTTGGAGATGTTACAACCTGTATGGTCTTGCCCTTCTGCTTATTAGGTCCCTTGTCATGTTTATTTAGAGTTTCCTCCAGGGCTTGTAAACGAGCACCTAGGGTCTGTTCCAGGGAGTAAACCTCTTCTCTTGTAAGGGATTCCAGATTTTTCATGGAATCATGGAAGTTTTTATGTTCTTCTGAAACACATGATTCCATGGACCTTATCTTATCAAGTAATGATAATTTTTCTTCCTTATATATTGTCTGAGTAGCTACAACTTCACTTTGGAGAGTTAGTGTTCTATCCATTAAATACTCATATTTATTATCAATAAAAGCTATTTTGGGTACAAGCTTGTTTTGTAAATTCTGGTTAGCAGATTCCAGAGAGAGAATCTTTTTATGTAAGTCCTGGCCAGCAGATTCCAGAGAAAGAATCTTTTTCTGTAAGCCTTCATTGCTATCTTTTAAAACCTGTAATTCCTGGTTAGCAGATTCCAGAAAGAGAATCTTTTTATGTAAGTCCTGGTCAGCAGATTCCATAGACAGAATCTTTTTCTGTAAGCCTTCATTGCTAACTTTTAAAGCCTGTAAATACTGGTTAGCAGATTCCAGAAAGAGAATCTTTTTCTGTAAGCCTTCATTGCTATCTTTTAAAACCTGTAATTCCTGGTTAGCAGATTCCAGAAAGAGAATCTTTTTATGTAAGTCCTGGTCAGCAGATTCCATAGACAGAATCTTTTTCTGTAAGCTTTCATTGCTAACTTTTAAAGCCTGTATCAGTCCCAATAATGACTCATTTTGTTCTTATTATTAAACCAGTGTTTGAACACTGTGTGAATTATTACATTGAATGTCAAAATGGTACAGGCCAGATATGTCTTAGGGAGGTTGTATATTTCCAGGAAAATGTCATTCAGCATACAGGCAAAAAGGTTATTAAATTCTTTTGAGGTAATGTTGTCAGCCATATTACAAGAATTACTCAAAATTTGTTAGTCAGTTTTAAGGTGTAAAATTATCAAGTACTTTTACTTGAAAGAAGCTTACCTTTCCGTGGTTTTTGGGGGTGCAATAGCACTTTTCAGCCAGCAGGAGGCGTTGGTATAGCTCCAAAGCAGGGCCTGCTGGCAACCTTGGCTGGCGGCAGCTGAAGGCAGGAGCCAAGATGGTGGGGAAACGGCACTCGGAGGAGTGGGAAGATCTCACTCACAGCGGTTTTCGCTGGTCTGGGGGATAAGCTAGGGAACTGAGACTGGACTAGCTGCTCCCTTTTTCGGGAATGGAACCGTGTAGGTGTCCCCTGGTTAAATGGAACTTTGCAGGCGGTTTTAGGTACCCGCCAGCCGGGGAGGAGGCTGAGGGAGGGAGCCGCCTAGGCCTTTGGAATTTGCCCCACGTGAGCGCCAGGTATTGGTTAAATTATTAAGGCCACTCCACGTAGTTAAAAGGGAGGTTTATTTTGTGGGGTAACTTACAAATGAAGGGGTAGTTTACAGGGTCTGGCAAGGGTATAGCGCAGTCCGGCGGTGTTCTCTGGAGAACTCTGCTCGGTCTACCTCCAGCGTCCAGAGTCCGGGAACCAAGCAAGAGAGCTCTTCCAGATCCTTCGTCTTCCGCTTCCTCCTCTGCCCCGCCTTGTGGGCGTGACCAATACCGAAGCCTCAGTGGGGGTTGGAAATTCCAAGCCAATGCTGGGATGGCTACCCACTACAGGGTTTCTCTGTATAATTTTGGTGCCTGTCCTGGAACTCACTCTGTAGAGCAGCCTGGCCTCGAACTCACAGAGATCCACCTGGCTCTGCCTCCCGAGTCCTGGGATTAATGGCATGTGCCAGCACCGCCCATCAAATGATTATTTTTTATTTATTCTTCTTTCATACAATAAATCTCGATCAGAGTGTGCCCCCTCCACGTCCCCCCTCCTCCCCCATTCCTTGATGGCTAAGGATGTTGAACATTTCTTGTTTTCATGTAAAATTTATTTTATTTTACATCCCAGCTGCAGTTTCCCCTCCCCCTCTCCTCCCACCCCTCCCCCACCTCCCCTCTGTTCCCATCCCCCAATACACTCCTCTTCCATTTCTGTTTAGGTAAGGACAGGTCTCCCATAGGTATCAACAAAACATCAAGTCACAGTAAGACTAAGCACCTCCTCATGAATTGAGGCTGGGAAAGGTGACCCAGTATGGGGAGTAGGGTCCCAAAAGCCAGTAACAGAGCTGGAGACAGCCCCTGCTCCCACTGTTAGGAGTCCCCAAGAAGACCAAGCTACACAACTGTCACATGTAAGCAGAGTGCCTAGGCCAGTCCCAGGCAGGCTCCCTGGTTGTCACTCAGTCTCTGTAGCCCCCATGAGCCCAGGTTCATTGATTTTGTGAGTTTTCTTGTGGTGTCCTTGACCCCCTGGCTTCTATAATTGTTTATCCCCTCTTCTGTAGAAGTCTCCAAACTCCACCCAATGTTGGCCGTGGGTCTGCATGTTTCCACCAGTTGGTGGATGGAGCGTCTCTGATGACAGTTGGGCTAGGCACCAACCTGGTCCCAGGAGAGCCAGTTCAGGTTCTGTATCGATGTTGGAAGGAGCCTTGCTGGGGTCATTCTTTAGACTCCTGGAGGTTCCCTTGCACCAGGTGTTTCTCCTGACCCTGAAATGGCCCCCTTTCTAACAGTCTCTTTCAGTACTCTCCCCCACTCTCTCCCCAACCTGATCCCTCAAGTTCCCACCCTACCTGCCCCTAGTCCACTCATGTAATCTCTATTTTTCTTTGCTAGGGAGATCCAGGTACCCCCCATGAACCCTCTTTGTTACCTAGTCTCTTCGAGTCTGTGGATTGTAGCCAGTTTCCTTCATTTTACAGCTACTATCCACTTATCAGTGAGGCCATGTCATCCTTGTCTCTCATGGTCTGGGTTCCCTCACTCAGGATGACTTTTTCTAGTTCCGTCCATTTGCCTTCACACTTCCTGGTGTTCTTGTAAATACAGCACATTTTCTTTATACATTCACGGTTGAGGGACATCTAGGTTGTTTCCAGCTTCTGGCTGTTACCAATAAAGCTGCTATGAACATAGTTGAACAAGTGTCCTTGTAGGATGATTGAGTGCTCCTTGGGTATTTGCCCAAGAGTGGTATAGCTGGGTATTGGGATAGATTGTCTCCCAGTTTTCTGAGAAACCACCACACTGACTTCCAAAGTGGCTGCACAAGGTTACACTCCCACCAGCAATGGAGTTTACACTCCTCTCCAGGATGAGCTATCCCTTGTGGTTTTGATCAGAGCCATTCTGACAGGTGTAAGATGGAATCTCAGAGTTGTTTTGATTTGTCTTTCCTGGTGGCTAAGGATGTTGAACAACTCCTTAAGTGTTTCTTGGCCATTTGGGATCCTTCTGTGGAGAATTCTCTGTTTAGATCTGTACTCTATTTTTTAATGGGATTATTAGTTGATATCTAGTTTCTTAAGGTATTTATATATTTTGGAAATCAGTCCTCTGTGGGATGTGGGGTTGGTGAAGATATTTTCCCAATCAGTAGGCTGTCATTTTTACAGTGCCCTTTGCCTTAAAAAGTTTTCAATTTCATGAGGTCCCATTTATTGTTGATCTTTTTTTTTTGAAGTTGCCTGGTGGGCATATCAATATTTATTGAAATACTGAAAAAAATCCATTTTATTAAGAAATTCCTGGCAAGAACTGAAATGACAATACTTATTTTACTGATACAGTAAGAAAACGTCAAGTGTCCAACTTCACACTCTGAACATGGCATGGATACAAGTCCAAGGCAGCGGCAGAAAAGCCATAACCCACAGATTCAGACAGTACCAGACTGTCTGTTTAAGTACCAGACTGTCTGTTTACAGAGACCAACTACAGGAAACCCAGCGCAGCTGAAGACCTTCCCACTCGAGTCTGCCTTTATTAGCAACTCCTGTCTTTGATAAGTTACCAACTGGCCAGCAATGCTAGCCCACACCTGCTTAACTGCTTCCATCCTCAGCCTGGATGTGGCTGTTGCCTGGCTTTCTAAGCAGTCTTGGGGTAAAAGCTACTAGGTTAACAACATAGCAGTATTTGACAATTTTAGGTTTCATATTCAGTGGGTAGTACAATATATTTAACATAAGGAAACATGGATTTTCAGTGTTAAAAACCCTCCAAATAACCATCCTCCTCACTTATACCCATGTTGACAGACAGGCTTGAGCTCTCTCATTAACCACTGATATCACCATGCCTTCCTTTTCCATGTGCTTTTAACTAACTATGATTTTAGTTGGGAGGAACCGCCATGCTTCTGTTTTATTTAATGCTTTGGATCTGAGCTCTGATTAATGACTTTCCATCCTTCATTGGACCACAAAATAACACTGAGAGTCAACGCCCAGCACAGCTCATGTGCATCCCTCATGACGATGGATATTAGAGGAGATTAGTAAATGTAATCATATAATCTTCTTTTACACACTGAAGTAATAAAATATCTTTGGTATACAACTTACAGTGTTTGGAAAGAAAAACCAGGTAAGATTCTGTCTTGTTAAAATGACTCCAAAACAAGAAAACCTACCAGTCATGTGATTCACAATGGATATTAAATAAACTACAGAAGGATAATGGGAATTTCTAGACATGTAATCAAGTGGATGATTTTAATCATTAAGACCTTTCTATACAGCTGGAGAGATGGCACAGAGGTAGAGTGCTGACTGCTCTTCCAAAGGTCCTGAGTTCAATTCCCAGCACACACATGGTAGCTCACAACCATCTGTAATAAGATCTGGCACCCTCTTCTGTATACATAAGAAATAAATAAAATAAATATTTTAAAAAAAGAGCCTTCAATAAGACTGAACTATGTTCCACTAACTTGAAGACATGCTATAATAAACACATATATGGTTTCTTCAGTCTTGGCTCTGTCTTATACAAAGGCAAACCCATGGAACAATAAATTAGCATCATAATTGTCTACAGTAGAAACAAGGCCAGAAACATTTGTGGAAAAAATTAAGGGACTGGGAGATACTTTCATTTTCTACAATTTCTACAAGTGATTGTGCTGCTAATCTCAACAAATTACAGAAGAAATGAGAGTCTCACAGTCAATAAGACAAAATGACAGCCTACAGAATGGGAAAAGATCTTCACCAACCCCACATCTGACAGAGGGCTGATATCAAAACTATATAAAGAACTCAAAAAGCTAGACTTCAAAATACTGAACAATCCAATAAAAAATGGGCTACAGCCGGGGGGTGGTGATGGCGCAAGCCTGTAATCCCAGCACTCGGGAGGCAGAGGCAGGCGGATCTTTGTGAGTTCAAGGCCAGCCTGGGCTACTGAGTGAGATCCAGGAAAGGCGCAAAGCTACACAGAGAAACCCTGTCTTGAAAAACCAAAAAAAAAAAAAAAAAAAAAAAAAAATTGGGCTACAGAGCTTAACAGAGAATTCTCAACAGAAGAATCTCAAATGGCTGAAAGATATTTAAAGAATTGCTCAACATCTTTAGTCATCAGGGAAATGCAAATCAAAACAACTCTGAGATACCATCTTTTTTTTTTTTTTCCACAAAATAGGGTTTCTCTGTGTGGCTTTTCCCATTTCCTGGAACTCACATTGGAGACCAGGCAGGCCACTAACTCACAAAGATCCACCTGCCTCTGCCTCCCAAGTGCTGGGATTAAAGGCGTGTGCCACCATTGTCCTGAGATACCATCTTACACTTGTCAGAATGTAAGATCAAAAACACTGAAGACAGCTTATGTTGGAGAGGATGTGGAGCAAGGGGAACACTCCTCCACTGTTGGTTGGAATGCAAACTTGTACAGCCACTCTGGAAATCAGTATGACAGTTTCTCAGAAAACTGGGAATAAGTCTTCCTCAAGACCCAGCTACACCACTCTTGGGCATATAACCAAGGAATGCTCAATCTTACCACAAGGACACATGCTCAACTATGTTCATATCAGCACTATTAGTAATAGCCAGAACCTGGAAACAACCTAGATGCCCCTCAACTGAAGAATGGATAAAGAAAATGTGGCACATATATTCAATGGAGTATTACTCAGCAGTAAAAACAATGATATCAAGAAATTTGCAGCCTTGTGGTGGTGGCTCATGCCTGTAATCCCAGCACTCTGGAGGCAGAGGCAGGCAGATCTCTGTGAGTTCAAGGCCAGCCTGAGCTACACAGCGAGATCCAGGACAGCCTCCAAAGCGACACAGAGAAACCCTGTCTCGAAAACCAAAAAGAAAAAACAAAAGAAAGAAAGAAAGAAAGAAAGAAAGAACGAACGAACGAAAGAAAGAAAGAAAGAAAGAAAGAAGAAAGAAAGAAAGAACTTTGCAGGCAAATGGATGGAACCAGAAAATATCATCCTGAGTGAGGCGATCTAGACTCAGAAGGACAAACATAGTATGTACTCACTCATAAGCGGATACTAGATGTGAGGGAAGGGATGGCCAGGACTGCAACCCACAGCTCCAGAGAGGGCTAGCTACCAGGGAAAGACCCTAGGAGGGACACATGGATGACCCAGTGAGGGAGAAGTGGATGAGATCTACATGAGTGGACTGGGTGTGGGGGGTGGTGGTGGCAGAAGTCGAGGAATGGGGGATGAGGACATAGGGAAATTGAGAGGATCTAGCTGGATCAGGGACAGAGTGGGACAGCAGGGGTGAAGATACCATGATAGAGGAGGACATCATGAGAAAGGGAGAGGCAGGGTGCTGGGGAGGCTCTCAGGAATCCACAAGGATGACCCCACCTTGATCTCCTGGCAGTGGTCCAGAGGGTGCCTGGACTGGTCTACTCTGGTGACTGGTCTAGCAAATACCCTGACTGTCATCACAGAGCCTTTATCCAGTGACTGATGGAGGCAGATGCAGAGATCCAGGGCCAGGTGCCAGGCTGAGCTCTGGGAATCCAATTGAGAGAGGGAAGGGATTCTGCAGGCAGAAAACGTCGAGATCATGACAGGAAGAAGTACAGAGATGACCAGCCACACTATGGGAGGCCCATGAACTGTAGATTAGTGGCTGAGGAGCCCCCATGGGACTGGACTGGGCACTTTGGATATGGAAGATGGTTGTTTGGCTCGAACTGTTTGGTGAGCATCCAGGCAGGGGAATCAGGATCCATCCCTGGTGCATGGGCAGGCTTCTGGGAATCTGGTGCCTGTGGTGTGATGCCTTGTGTGGCCTTGGTACAGTGGGAAGGGGCTTGGACCTGCCTAGGCTCAGTGTGCCCAGCTCTGCTGACTCCCCATGGGAGACCTTGATTTGGGGGATGTGGGGTGGCTAGGGAGCGAAGGCTGGGACGTGGGAGGAGGTGGGATCTGTGTGTGGTATGTAGAGTGAGTAGAAAATTTCTTGATTAAGCAAAATGGAAAAAAAAAAAGGAATGAGACTCTTATTCTTGATTTTAGTGTCTCACAACTTACAGTAATTCAGCAGTTTAAAATAATTACTAACCAGAAAAAAATAACACTAAAGCAAAAGGGACTGGAGAGATGGCTCAGAGGTTAAGAGCACCGACTGCTCTTCCAGAGGTCCTGAGTTCAATTCCCAGCACCTGCATGGTGCCTCACAACCATCTGTAATGAGATCTGGCACCCTCTTCTGTATACATAATAAATAAATAAATCTTTAAAAAATAAAAAGAAATGACTGCTTTTGCTCTCTTGTAGTATCAGAGTCCCTTCAACTCCCCCAGATCCCAAAGAATGTAAACACTGTACTTTGGTTGACTTTAAAGTACTGACACTTCATTTTCAACAACTGCTGATCCACATCTGCACAGCTAGCTCCCTTTCAGGACCAGGATGTGAGGCAAGGCTCCATCCCTGCGCCCATTGTGTGTTAATACAGACAGCATGTTCGGAGGGTGTGTTTGCCATCTCTGGGCTCCAGTAGTTTTGTTCTGCAGCAGACGTTGGTCTATGACTTAGGCCATTGTCCTCTCTTCCATCACCTTTGTAGATTTCGATGACGTTACTGTCTCTCCAGACCATGAGAACCAGAGCTTTTGCATCCCAAGTTTAGGAGGTGCTCTGTCCATGAACCTTGAGTCAACTGCCCTCACAGCTCAGCCTTTCTTTTGTGGGGCATTTCCTAACATGCTTTGACTTTGCAGTTACTTATACTGTGACTTTTGACATCCCAGCAAAAGATGTTTAGTGTTTTATCTTTAAGTGAACTACAAACCCTGATGACGAAACAGACGGATGTATACTAACAAGCCTCTTAGCCAAAAATTCTTATGAAACCCAACCATGCCAAAGCCACATTTCAGCAACAATAGCAGAAATAAGATCTAACTTGTTTGCTAGGAGTATTTGCTTAAATTTATTTGATTTCCTTGAGTATTTATTAACTAATGCTTATATAGAGGAGGGCTACTACCTTTTTTTTTTAAATTACAAACACAGGACAAAACTTCAGAACGTATGTAAAATGGCAAGCTGACATATTTATACATTGTTCTTATTAGCTGTTGGCAGGTTTAAGAGAGACATTCAGAACTCATGATTTAGTGGAGCTACTACTGGGTGTGGCTGAACAAAGTCCTTAGCATAGCTCCTGAGCTCACAGGTCAGAAGTTGTAGGGCCTTCTGGGAGGAGAGAGGGGCTGCCAAGGCACAGTCCATGTATTCTTTCTTTGAGAGGTGTGCAGCTTCACCATGGAGGAATTCTGGACAAGTGCAATTAATAACACCGATCAACTGCCGAATTTCTTAATAACAGATCAGTTTAAATATACAAGAATTGGTCTGTCCATTTCTATTCTGGTGTGGTATTGGACTCTGTGAGTTCAATCCATCCCATTACAATGTATTCATATGAATCCTTTGGAGATGTGAAGCCTTGGATTCACAGTCTGCAGTACAAATACCTTGACATATCATTTATTTGCTATTAAGTATTTGATTATTATGCTTTTTAAAATTCAGTGTCTTTTAACCACGTTAGTGATTAGCCTTGCTTGGAGCAGTTCAGAGACTTCTGTTTTCTTCCTCCTCCTCCTCTCCCTCCAGTCTCTCTGTTCCTAGAGCAAGCTTCTAGGGGTGGCCACTCAGGTTCTCTCTGCGTGCAGCATCTCGATGAGAAGGTTATTGCAGGGTACATCCCGGTTCACATGCTTGCCTTAGAGGTACTCCTCCACGTGCATGCTGAGTGCCCGGATTTCCAGAGGTAGAAGAAGCAGCTGTCCAAACTTCTCTGTTCGCTGGGGGTAGTTGCAACCGTGTAGTCCTGCAAGGCAGCATTCACCTGTCCTGGACACCTTCCACCAGCTGGAAGTTCTCAAGATTCTTGACGTCTAAGCTGGAACAGCACTAGGAGCTTCAGACATACCAACTCTGGATGGTCAAACTGTAGGGAACAAAGGTCTCAGGACTAGCTCCTGTGAATGACCTCAGGAGGTTGGTGAGTGTGGACTCTGGCTTGTGAGGCTACTGCTGGAGTAGTCAACCCTGTTGCCCAGGAATCAGCAAGAGGTACCCTTCCTTCCCATGTACCACTTGCCAGTAAATGTGATCAAGGATCAAGAGCTCACTCCAGCAGTTCTGAGGCAGCTTCATTTGGTCATCAACCTTCAGGTCTCTGAAGAAGACACTACTCCTGGCCCGCTCAACAATGGAGAAGCGGGTCTGGTCTGCCATTTTGCACATGAGCCCAAATGTATTCAGCTTTTCATGCTTGCCTCAGTTAGCCTGCTCTTGCTGTAAGCTGAGATTTTCACTCGAATTTGAGGCTCATCTGGTTCACACTTCACAAGTTCCAGTATCAGGTATGGGGTGCTGGCTGGGGAGATTATCTGGTAACCATCCATGTAGGAGTAGTCCATCATTGACTCAGGCAAGCTGATATAGGGATCTGGGTACTCAGACTTGATAGCCAGGCTAGGAAAGTGAGGATATGGTTGGTAACATTGCAGGCTGCCATGAGGTGGCATTGTCTTGCTAATGGAGGAGGTGACAAAGGGACTTCTGTCATAGTCTGTGGGAGGGAAGGCAGCAAGGTTCAGAGGTAGGCCTTTGGAGGCAGAATGGATGTTCTGAATTTCAGAGAGGATGGTCAGGTCCAAGGGCATCACTTGCATCACCTGAGTCATGGCTTCCAGCTTAAGTCCATCAGCTCCGATGAGGGATGAGGGCTTTCTTCTGTTGCTTTAGGGCCCTGTCTCTCTTGTACCTCGGTCCCAACTTACTTCTGCCTCCTTGCATGCGCTCAGCTCCTACGGCTTCTAACTTCATTCCAACACTTGGACATTTGTGGAATCGACAGTAAGGACTATGGTTTCTCTGTGTTTTGGCAGTTCTGGCAGTTCTGGTTTTATATACATGTGTACCTTTTATTGATTTGGACTGTTCACTTAAAAAAACCCTTGCAGCTTTGACAGGTAAGGAGACCATAATGGTACCTGGATACTTTATCGCCACAAACAGGACATAGCTCTTCGAGATCTTCATCATGGAGAAATTCACCATTTTAAATTGAGACACTTGTTGTTTTCCGGCATCTGCCCCTGTTCCCCATACGATCTGGCCAGTCTCCACTTTGGGCAGCATGACAAGAGGGCTGCAGGCAGGAATGGGGGGTCGGTCTGGCAGCCCAGCACCTGGACACGGGCAGCACAGATTGAACTCAGGCGGAAAGAGAGAAGGGTGACCAGTGTGCCAACTTACCCACCCAC
>NW_023413943.1:0-24762 GCF_903995425.1 Onychomys torridus | reverse complement strand
AAGCCTTAACACCGCATGGGTTTTTACCATAGTCCTTCTTGTTTATGCTGTAGAGTGAGAAAGGAAATGGTCATGTTTCCAACCTCTTGACCAAAATAGTCTCCCTTTAATCAATACACATTCAATACACCCACTGACAACACAAACCTCAGCTTACATGCATTAAATAAATGACTGAAACCACAGATAATTTCAAAAGAGAAAGTCTTCAAGAAAACTAAATCCAAAATGCTCTTTGTATTGCCATGATTCGGTTCCTCCCCATGTGTACACTCTATCCTTCTTTGTGCTCTCTGACTGAGCCTTCTGCTGGGGAACCCTTTACTGAAAAGACATGAGTTTATGCCGCCCCCTGCTGGTCAGACTCAAAGTAATAGGTGAATTGGCTCTTTATCCAAGCTTCCCTGAAATCTGTGCTGGTCTTTCATGTTCATCTAGGGATCACGGCCCTTTTCCACACAATACTCGTTATGTCTACTAACAATACATCCTCTCACTTCTTTTATTATTTTCTAATTTCTCCAGCATTGTATGGAAAATGGATTCTAGAAGCCTGAGAATAAGCAGCTACAATCAAGGAGAATGCATTTATTACTTCTTCCATCCAAGTGCAGACCTAAGCATGGTCATGTGCCTAAGTGTACTGGTTATATTTTCTCAACGTGACACAAAGATAGATACATCTGAGAAGAGACAAGTTTGTTTAAAGAATTACCTTCATTAGATTGTCTTGTGAGCAAGACTGTTCTTTATTAATGATTGCTGTGGAAGGACAGTATCACGATCACTACTGGACAGTTGAAGTCCACTGTCTCAGTTTCAGTTCCTGGCCACAGGTGCTGCATTAAATTCCTGCCTTGATTTAAGCCAATGATGGAATATGAACAGTAAGCTGAATAAAAGCTATCCTTTCCAAATTCATGGGCTAAGATTTGTTAGCCTCATGAAATGGCAAATATGTGACTTCAGACAATAGAGGAAGGCCTGAGAACATTTATATGTAAAGTGGTGGTCATGATTACGGGATGTTGAGCACGCCTGGTGCAAGTTGATCCAGCCTCATCCTACCCAACACAGAAACTATCCCAAAGCTGACTCTTCCTTTTCAGCCATGGCCATCCCTCTGATTTATTTACTTCAGTTTTACTGTGTCATGTGAATGAATAGGCCTCAGTTCAATTTAGGAGCACATTTATACTCCCATTTTCTGGCCACATTTGTTTTCTTTAATATGTTCCTGATGATCAAATTCATGATAGTTATGATCACATGTATCAGAAAAGATTGACAATTATTTTAATTTAAAAAATGAACATAGAAAGAGGCACAAAAGATTTGATTGAAACTAATGGTGACTCAGCTGGTGGATGGATGTTGTTTGGAAATTACAAATATCAATCCATTCTAGAGAACTCTGTGGTGGATGACACCAGAGCAGAAGGAAGAAGAGATCACCTTCACAGAAGATCACATTAGAATAGCAAACTCCTTTCTCTGGGTATTTGCAAGTAAATTAAAAATGGGAAGAGATGCCCTGGACACCTGCCAGAGGTGTCCAGAAAGACATGCATTAAAAGAAATAGAAGAGAAGGGAAGGGAACATACAGCTCTTCTTGTGCTGTTAGAATCTGCTCTGAGAAAAAAATAGTGTCATGAAGCATTTCAACTTTGTTTTCCTTTATTATTTTCATAGTTATATATCTTAGGCATAAGTCCTCATTTTGATTTTTAGTAAGTTGCTTATAAATGCTCAATTTCCTGACATTTATTTTAGAATGAAAGGAAGGAAGGAAGGAATGACAAGAAGAATGAATGAATGAAAGGAAGGAAGGAAGGAATGTCCCAGACCAAGGAGAAATTTCTCCATGGATGAAAGTGTAGGTAAAGATTCACGTTCTATAGGAGGCTACTCTGATCCCCATGTAAGACATGGGCTACTACATTAATAACCCTTAAACCTTACTAAGCAGTGTCCCTACCCTGGGCTCCATATCCTGGGCCACAAATCCATGACAGTGGGAGACATTGTGGGGATAGGGAGAAACCGGGTGCTAGGAAAGTTCCCAGGAATCCACAAAGATGACTTCAGAAATACTGGGGAGGGTGGCTAAACTGGCTTACCCCAGTAATCAGATCAGTGATTACCCTAACTGTCATCATAGAGCTTCTCTCAGTAACTGATGGAAGCAGATGTAGAGATCCACAGTCAAACACCAGGCTGAGCTCCAAGAGTCCAACTCAAGAGAGGGAAGAGGGATTCTATGAGCAAGGGACCTCAAAATCATAATGGGGAAACATGCAGAAACAACCAAACCAAACTGGTGGGAATTTATGAAAGTTAGACCAACCTCTGTCAAGCTTCTACCACAGGACTGGATTAGGCCCTCTGCATAAGCAAGATAGTTATATCCCTGGCAGCAGGATCAGGATCCATCCCTGGTGCATGTGCTGGCTTTTTGGAGCCCACTCCCTATGGTGAGACACTTCACAAAGCCTTGAGGCAGGGGGAGGGGCTTTGACCTGCCTCTACTGAATGTACTAGACTCTGCTGACACCCCAGGGGAGGCCTTACCTTCATGTAAGAGGGAATAAGGGGGGAGGGGAAAGTCTGGAGGGGTGGAAGGAGGGAAAAGGGGGATCCATGATTGGTATGTAAAATGAATAAAAAAATTTCTTAATAAAAAAACACAATCAACAATTCCCAGGGCAATATGGCATCACCATACTCCAGATATACTACTATAGTAAGCCCTAGATATTCCAACACAGCAGAAGAACAAGAAAATGATCTTAAAATAAATCTTGTTGAAGATTTATTGAAGATAAATTTTGACATTTGTTGAAGATGCTTTCTTTTTTCCATAGTACAGTTTTGGCTTCTTTGTCGAAAATCATATGTTCATAGGTGTGTGGATTAATTTCAGGGTCTTCAATTTGATTCCATTGGTCCACATGTTGGTTTTTATGTCAGTACCAAGCTGTTTTTATTACTATAGCTCTATAATAGAGCTTGAGGTCAGGGATCATGATGCCTCCAGAGGTTGCTTTATTATACAGGATTCTTTTCGCTATCCTAGTTTTTGCGTTTTTCCATATAAAGTTAACTATTGTTCTTTCCAAGTCTGTGAAGAATTGTGTTGGGATTTTGAAGGGTATTGCATTGACTCTGTAGATTGATTGCTTTTGAGAGGATTGCCATTTTTTGCTATGTTGATTCTACCTATCCATGAGAATGGGAAATCTTTCCATTTTCTGACATCTTCTTCAATTTCTTTCTTCAGAGACTTAAAGTTTTTATCATACAGGTCTTTCATTTGCTTAGTTACAGTTAACGCTGAGGCATTTTATATTATTTGTGGCTGTTGTATAGGGGGATGTTTCTCTAATTTCTTTCTCAGCCCCTTTTTCATTTTTATATAGGAGGGCTACTGATTTTTTTTTAGTTAATCTTCTATCCTGCCACCTTACTGAAGGAGTTTATCAGCTGTAGGAATTCCCTGGTAGATTTTTTGGGGTCATTTATGTATGTTACCATATCGTCTACAAATAATGAAAGTTTGACTTCTTTCTTTCCAATTTGTATCCCCTTAATCTCCTTTTGTTGTCTTATTGCTCTAGCTAGAACTTCATATATTATGTTGAATAAGTATGGGGAGAGTGGATTGCCTTGTCTTGTTCCTGATTTTAGTGGAATCGAATTGAGTTTTTCTCCATTTAATTTGATGTTGGCTGTTGGTTTGCTGTAAATTGCCTTTATTATGTTTAGGTATGTTCTTTGTATTCCTGACCTCTCTAGAACCTTTATCATAAAGGGGTGTTAGATTTTGTCAAAGGCTTTTTCAGCACCAAATGAGATGATAATGTGGTTATTATCTTTGAGTTTGTTTATATGGCGTATTACATTAACAGAATTTCATATGTTGGAACTTGTATCCCTGGGATGAAGTCTACTTGGTCATGGTGGATAACTGTTTTGATGTGTTCCTGGATTCAGTTAGCCAGTATTTTATTGAGTGTTTTTGCATCAATATTCATGAGGGAGTCTGGTCTGTAATTCTCTTTCTTTGTTGCATCTTTGTGTGGTTTGGGTATCAGAATAACTGTAACCTTATAAAAAGAATTTGGTAATGTTCCTTGTGTTTCTATTGTGTGGAAAATTGGAAGAGTATTGGTATTAGCTCTTCTTTGAAAGTCTGGTAGAATTCTGCTCTGAAACCATCTGGTTCTGGGCTTTTTTTGGTTTGGAGACTTTTAATGGCCATTTCTATTTCCTTATGGGTTATTTGGTCTATTTAAATAATTGATCTGGTCTTGATTTAACTTTGGTATGGGGTACCTATCCAGAAAATCACCCATTTCTTTCAGATTTTCCAATTTTGTGGAGTACAGGTGTTTGAAGTATGATCTGATAATTCTCTGAATTTCCTCATTGTCTGTTGTTATGTCCCCCTTTTCATTTATGATTTTGTTAATTTGGATTCTCTCTCTCTCTCTCTCTCTCTCTCTCTCTCTCTCTCTCTCTCTCTCTCTCTCTCTCTTTGCTTTTTGGTTAATTTGAATAAGGGCTTATCTATCTTGTTGATTTTCTCAAAGAAACAACTCTTTGTTTCATTGGTCCTTTGTATTGTTATCTTTGCTTCTATTTTATTGATTTCCACTCTCAATTTGATTATTTCCTGGCATCTATTCCTCCTGGGTGATTCTGCTTCTTCTTGTTCTAGAGCTTTCAGTTGTGCTGTTAAGTCACTAGTGTGAGATTTCTCCAACTTCTTTATGTGGGCTTTTAGAGCTATGAATTTTCCTCTTAGCACTGCTTTCATGGTGTCCCATAACTTTGGGTATGTTGTACATTTGTTTTCATTAAATTCTAGGAAATCTTTAATTTCTTTCTTTATTTCTTCCTTGACCCATTGGTGATTCAATTGGGCATTATTTAGTTTCCATTAGATTGTAGGCTTTCAGTAATTCATGTTGTTTATGAAATCTAACTTTATGCCATGGTGGTCTGATAAGACACAGGAGATTATTTAATTTTTTTTTTATCTGTTGATATTTGCTTTGTGACCAAGCATGTGGTCAATTTTGGAGAAGGTTCCATGGAGTGCTGAGAAGAAGGTATATTCTTTTGTGTTAGGATGGAATATTCTGTAGATATCTATTAAGTCCATTTGAGTCATGTCTGTTAGTTCCCTTAATTCTCTGTTAAGTTTCTGTCTGGCAGACCTGTCCATTGGTGAGAGTGGGGTGTTGAAGTCTCCCACTACTAGTGTATGGGGTTTGATGTGTGATTTAAGCTTTGGTAATGTTTCTTTGACGAATGTTGGTGGTGTCCTTGTATTTGGGGCATAAATATTCAGAATTGATACTTCATCTTGTTGGATTTTCCCTGTAATAAATATGTAGTATCTTTCCCGTTCTCTTTCAGTTGATTTTGGTTTGAAGTCTATTTTATTAGATAATAGGACAGCTACACCAGCTTTCTTCTTAGATCCATTTGATTGGAAAGTCTTTTCCCAGCCTTTTATTCTGAGTTGAGGTGTGTTTCTTGTATGCAGCAAATGGATGGATCTTGTTTTCATATCCATTCTGTTATCCTGTGTCTTTTTATAGGTGAATTGAGACTATTGATATTGATGGATATTAAGGACCAGTTATTGTCAGTTCCTGACAATTTTTTGGTGGTAATGTTGTATGTTTCCCTTCTTTGGTATTCGTTGGTATGGGACTATCTATTGTCTATGTTTACATGGGTGTATCTAACTTCCTTAGGTTGGAATTTTCCTTAATAATATGTTAATATCTTAATAATATCTTAAATGAGAATAGAAGTATATATATATATATATATATATATATATATATATATAGTATAACAAAATCAACTCTAAATTTGTATCAATAAACTAAACTCCATAGCAACATAAAATATTTCAAACAAGTTGTTGCTCTTTAAAAGTAGATTCAATAATCTACCCTTTCATCCTATCATATCTGTATGATCCCCTTTTCTTCTTTAGAAAGAGATTGCATTTATAATCAACCTGCTTTAAATAAAAATAAACGTTTATAAACAATATATTAGGAATTTGGGCATAGTTTTCATACTACTTCCTGTTGTATAAGGGTGCTAGCAATCTAATGGGGATCCTGAGAAAATTAAGATTCTTGGTCAAGTCCTGACTGGAATAGTCCATGATGATGTATTTTTTGAGCCAGTTGCCTTGAAGCTATTTGGATGTTGGATCATCTGGACCTCTCAGGAGGTCTTTCTTGATCAAACCATATTAGCCTGGAAGCAATCCACGGGTTTTCATCTTCTGTGGAAACAAAAACAGAACCTCTTTTCCAAAGTAACATATCCTTAGACATAAACTTTGAAGTCCCAATATCTTTATTTTTTTTTGTTTTGTTTTTTTTGTGGGTTTTTTGTTTGTTTTCTTGTTGTTGTTGTTGTTGTTTGCTTTTGTTTTTGTTTTTGTTTTTTGAGACAGGCTTTCTCTGTGTAGCTTTGCACCTTTCCTAGAACTACCTTTGTAGATCAGGCTGGCCTCTAACTCACAAAGATCTGTCTGACTCTGCCTCCCAAGTGCTGGGATTAAAGGAATGCTCCACCACCACCCAGCCACCAATATCTTTAAAATATATATTCACTTAACTCAACAGCTTTTACAATCAAATGTCTTTCTGCAGTTAAAAATCCCAAAGTCAATATAATCTGGACTCTCTGTGTGATTTCCATCTTTACATGGCTTACTTTTTTTTTTTAAAACTGTTTTTATAGAACTGCTTATATTTATTTTCTTCTCTATTCCAAGCCTCCTTATATTTTTACACATAATGTAAACCATTTAGAGGTTTATTTCATCTGAATCTGTCTTTTTGTGAATCTATTATCTAAACTGCAGTGTGGCTGGAACAGAAGCTGCAGCCTTGCCTGCTGAATCCACCCATTTCAGCTTCCCAACATGGCAGGGATAATTCATCTCCAGCTCTGGGACCCATGTTCCCTGCTGACTCTGGGAGGCAGTGGGTTCATGCCTCTATCTAGCAGCGGGTAACCCAGAAACCTCTTTTTTTTTCTGTACTAGCAAAAGCTAAATCTGCCACACAGTGTGTTGCATGGCTTGGAGAAACCTCTGTGTAACTTGGCAGGGATCTGCCATGCTGTAGCTCCAGCCAGCACACTAAAGAATGGTCCACAACCGGGGGACACTTCACTGTACCTTGGCCTGTCATGAGCAACATGAACTAGGAAGGTGTTCTTGGCTACACTTATAATCACTGCTTAACCTCTCTCGGATTTTAGATGGAAATTCTTGCTATCACATCTGGGATTCCCTACCATTTAAACACCGGCACTTAGAAACGTATTTTCTATATTTAAATAATGTGTGCTGGAATGTTCACAGGAGCTTCCATTGTTATGTATGAGTTTCAACTAGTGATACAACTCAGACTTCTCACAAGGAATGACTGTGTCCTTGGTTAATGTAGAAAATACTTTGGAATACTGTAGTAGAAGTGTAGTTGGAGACCTTCTCTCCAGCGCCCACCAAGCTCTGTTAGTCCAACAACCCACTAATAAAATAAACACACAGACACTTAAATTATTTAAACTGCTTGGATATTAGCACAGGCCTACCATTGTCTAGCTCTTACACTTATATTCAGTCCATTTCTATTAATCTATACTTTGCCACATGGCTCGTGGCTTTCCTGTACCTTTCATCTTCCTTGTCATGACAGTGGCTGGCAGTGTCTCTCTACCAAGCCTTCCACTTTCCACAATTCTCTTCCTCCTTGTCCCCCCTACCCTATCCTTCCTGCCTGGCTACTGGCCAATCAGCACTTTATTTATTTATTTGGTTTGTTTGTTTGTTTGTTTATTTATTTTGTCTTTACGTCCCTCACTTTATTATTATTATTATTATTATTATTATTATCATTATTATTATTATTATTATATACATCAGCCATGGATTCCCCATCCTTCTCCCTCCTGCCCCCACCCCCCCTTTTTTTTAAAGACGATTTATTTATTTATTCTATGTTTACGCGTACTCCATTTGCACATATGCCTGCAGAACAGGACACCAGATCTCATCACAGATGGTTATGAGCCACCAAGTGGTTGCTGGGGATTGAACTCAAGACCTCTGTGAGAGCAGCCAGTGCTCTTAACCGCTGAGCCATCTCTCCAGCCCCCAGTACTTTATTTATTTTAACCAATCAGAGTAACACATTTGACATATTTGAACATCCCACAGCATACAAGAGATTGACATATGAAAAAAATGGTTCCAGAAAGAAAGATGGTTATGGCAAAGGGAGGATAGTTAAACTCTCTTTATTCTACAAAACTACAACACATTTCTTTTACAAAACCTAATGTCTCTCTGTGAGCTTTGCTAAAAATCCTATGAAAAAAAAAATGGTTCCAGTGAGTGACTCATGAGGAGTAACAGTTGGGGCAGCCCAGCCTCTCACTTCTGCTTCCACTGAGGTTTATGTTATGGCTTGTATCACTGTGGGAGGAAACTGAACAGACTGTACACAGTAATAAGATGCAATGTCTTCAGATTCCAGGCTGCTGATGGTGAGAGAATAATCTGTCCCAGACCCACGGCCACTGAACCTCGATGGGACACCGTCTGCCAAGTTGGATGCACCATAGATCAGGCACTTAGGAGCTTTCCCTGGTTTCTGCTGTAACCAGATTAAATAGTTGCTAATGCCCTGACTGGCACGGCAAGTGATGGTGACTCTGTCTCCCAGAGATGCAAACAAGGAGGATGGAGACTGTGTCATCTGGATGTCACATCTGACACCTAGGAATAGAGATATAATAAATATCCATATAGTTAAGTATAATAAGAAAAGAAAACTCCCAAATTTCAGTCAATAATAATCACGGTGTAACAGCAAAATTCTCATTATACTCATTTTTACCTAGATTCCAGAGCAGCAGGAGCCCGAGGAGCTGAGCAGGGGCCCTCATGTCCATGCTGAGTCCTGACTGCAGTGACAACTGCACAGGCTGTGACTAGTATATGAAGAAGTCCTCAAGGCTGTGCTGTGAGAGCATGCAAATCACTGGGAACCAGTTAGGGTGGGCACAGCTGCAAGGCTTGCTCATCTCAGTAACTGAGCACAAGTTCTGTGTCCCCAGATGCTGATGATCAGACCACATCAAAGGCTTCACTTGTTTTTTTAAAGTTTTAAAATTATAGATGATATTTTGGAGATTATTTGAAACCTTGTACTATACCTAAGCTCTACTTTAAATGATATATTTTAAAAATGTATTAGTGGTAATATAAACAAATATCTAACTGTCAGGGAATATTCAAAAGAGAAGGGATTATTAAATCTTCAACTAATTCAAATAATTCTTATGGTTTAAAAAAATACTATGGCTGGGTAGTAGTCGTACATGACTTTATTCACAACACTTGAGAGGCAAAGGCAAATGGATCTCTGAAATCAAGGCCAGCCTACTCTGGAGTGAGTTCCAGAATAGCCAGAGCTATTTTGATGTAGTGAAACACCATCTCAAAAATACAAACCAAAAACAAAAAACAAAAAATGTACTCTCCTTGAGAAGTGTTTATGTGTTTTGAGTAATCATTTTTTTAATTAAAAGAATAATTTACAAAAACCATTTTAATGAAGTAAAAGGTAAAATTTAGCAGATTTAGCCATGTTTACTACAGCACAAACAGAGGAAGTACACAGTATGTGCACATAGAACACTTTGACTGTAGCTGGAAGTTTTCCTGTGTTGTCATGCCTGGCCCTGAGGTTCTGTAGCTACTTAGAAACTAATCATTCAGAGGCTTATACTAATTATCAACTTATGGCCTATGGAAGACCTCTTGCTAACTAGCTCTTACAATTTAACTTGACCCTTAACTATTAATCTATGTATCACCACATGTTCTGTGGCTTTACATGTGTCCCATTACATGTTGTTCCTTGGTTGGTTGTTTGGCATCGCCCCTTACACTTCTTTCTTTTTTCACTTTCTCCCTGGGACTTTCCCACCTGGCTCCATCCTGCCCTGCCATAGGCCAATGCAGATTTGTTTACCAAAAAATCAGAGTAACATATATTCACAGTGTACAGAAAGAAAACCCATAGCACTTTGACTCCAACAACATGTGTTACATGGACTTCTAACTTCATCTGAAGGTGGAGGTACTTCACACCCACAAAATTATAAGGGTTGCAATCTTTTCTTAGTTTAGGATCATCCATACTTGGCCACTTTTCTCTCATTTGATACTGTTCCCAAAATTCCTCAACATGAAGGACTGACTAGCAATGACAGATTTGAATACTACAATAGAAAACACTGCTACTCAATATATTTCTCTCCTATGGTATTACAAACCATATTTTCACTACTAAGTCTTGAGCAGTTACTGGAGACATCATACTGATTCAGGACAGCCTGTCTGCTTGTCTGTCTCAGTCTCCCAACTACAGGCTGGATTACAGAAAATCAGGAGTTTGACCACTTCACCAAGTTTTGTCTAGAATAGTTCCAATAATTGCTAATATTCTGGCTTGCTTAGCAAATGATAGGGACTCTATGTTCCAGAGATGCAGACACAGAGGATGGGACTGGGTCCTCTGGATTTCACATCTGTTACCTGGGATTGGATACATAAAAATTTCAAAAATTAAGCACAGTGAGCAAGGACTCCCCCATTGTACTAGACAACACTGGTCACAGTGTCACACTTAAATTCCTGCTGCAGTCCTTGGGAGCTGAGCAGGAGCTATCATGTGCATGCCCTGTCCTGTCTGGGACTGACACTTAACCCATTGTGTGACCAACCAATTAATACGTCTTTGTAGCATTGGATTTTGCTTTGGACACATGTCAAACAGCAGAAGATCATCAGATCTAGGTACAGCTACAGAATTGTCTATCTCAGTAACTCAGCACAGGCTTATGCCCCAAATATCCCTAGCTAGACCAGGATAATCCATATTTTTCTCCAGAGGATGCATATTCTTCCATAAGGATCCTACACTACTAAAGACATTTTTGAGATTATTTTCTAATTTTGTAGGGGAAATAGCACAATTTGACACAATAATTAATTGTTAACAATAAATAAAGAAGAATATTATTTTCAGGGGAAGTACAATAGACCACAAGGCTACTCAATTGTAAACTCACTCTACCAAAATTCTGAGTAGGAAAAACTTTGTGTTCTAAGTGCAATGTACTCTTAAGTTTAGAATAGTATATCTTCCTGAAATAAAGAAGACAGTTCATCTGTACCATTTTAGTGAAGTCAAAATACATTTTGAAAGCTTTGATCATTCCAGAAGTTGAAGAAATGTACTGCTTGAACAGAGGTAACGCCATCTACTCTGAAAATGTGTCACTCACAGCTCCACTATCATTTGAAAGTATGCCTTTCATATCAGAGACTAAATGGAACACATTTTCCCCATGTTAGTAATTCTGATCTTGGGGCATTTTGAAGCCTTGTGCTACTCTTTCCCACAATTGATAAGCACAAATCATCAACAAGTGCTACCTGGCATAATTACTTTAACCAAAAACACTGCCCCTCCATTACATGACCTTGCTATTCACTATAAATGTAGCATTCTTAGCTTTTATTCAGTGACTAGCAAGTAATCCTAACCATGTAATAGCTTCTCTGCATATCCAGAGACAAAGCCTCAGCCTCTAACAAGTGAGTTCAGATATCCTTAAGAAAATATTGGAATCTCATGTTTGAAGAAACACTTGATCATGAATTATCTCACATCTATGTCTTCACTTTGTATGTGCTAGCCTTCTTTATTTTCAAGGGAAAAGTGCCAGTCTGGACTTCCAAACCCTTGTTGAAGATCCAGGAGATTCTGGAGTCTTCCATCTTTTATCAATTGGAGGACAGAAAGTGGTGTTGCAGCCTAGATGTGATCATGCTGATTTTTGGGGATTCTGGTCTTCAATCCTATGGGCTAGAAAAACACCTACCATGTGTCAATTGCTTCAAAATCCCACTCCCATGAATCTGTTGAGCACCAGCCTTAAGACTGGATTAAGAGTGTGTGGTATACCAGAATTCCTCTTTCCCTCTATTGATGCTGACATATTCCTATCATAACTGTGCTTCTCTGAGGTCTAAGAATCTTACAACACACTTCTCTTGCTCACATGACAGCCCCCAGAATCTGCAATGGTCATACTTCAGGACACCCTTAGTAGTAGAAGAATGCTTCCACAAGTCAGCTGAAAAATCCCAGAGACATTTTGTTAGTGATGGTCAATGTCTGGATGAATGTTGCAGGATTTTAAGTGTTTGATTAAACATGTACTAATGTGATTTGCAAAGTAGCAAGGAAACTTGACTAAAAGCAAAATGACAGTAAAGATTAGAAGGAAGTGACATTGTAAAGACAGACAGAGGGCAGAGATGGAAGGACAAGGGATCCTCAAGGGACAAGTTATGTTTTTGAGTTTTCTTTTATGGGACTCAAGAAAACAAGGAGCTGGGTAGCTGACGGCTTTTTCTTGTGTGGTTCACTGTTTGGATTTTTTGTTTTTATTTTATGAAAATTAATCTTATTCTTACATTGTTGTATTGTGGAAGACCTTATAAGTCATACAATCTATTTTATGTGTTTTTTTTATTAATTTTAACACCCCAAGCACAGTTTCCCCTCCCTCCCTTCCCTCAAGCCCCCTCATATCTTCTGCCACTCCCTTCCATGCCTACTCCATTTATATTCAGAAAAGTGAATGCCTCCCGTGGATGTTGACAAAACATGGCATATGGAGTTGTAGTAAAACTAAACACCTTGCCTTGCATCAAGGCTGGGAAAGATAACCCAGTATGAGGAATGAGGTCTCAAAAGCCAGCAAGAGTCAGAAACAGCCTCTGCTCACACTGTTAAGAGTTCCACAAAAAGACATAACTACACAGCTGTCACAAATATGCAGAGAGTCTAGATCAGTCCCATGCAGGCTCCCTGGTAGGTGGTTCAGCCTCTGTGAGCTCCTCTGAGCACAGGCTAATTGATTCTGTGGGGTTTCTTTTGATGTCCTTGACCCCTCTGGCTATTACAATAATTCCTTTCTCTCTTCAACAGGAATCCCCAAGCTTGCCCTAACGTTTGATAGTGGATCTCTGCATCTGTTTCCACTAGTTGCTGGATGAAGACTCTTTGATGACTATTGCACTAAGTACCACTCTATGAGTATAGCAGAATATCCTTAAGCATCATTACATTGATACTTTTTCTCCATTTGTGTTTGATTCTATCCTAGGTCTCTGGGCCATTTAGGCTGTGGGTCCTGGTGCACAAGGCAGTGTCAGGAGTGGGCTCACTCTTGTGCCATGGGTCTCAGGCTGAACCAGTCATTGATTGGCCACTCCCAAAATCTGTGTCACCCTTACTCCAGCACATCCCGCTGGCAGCACAAACTGTTGGACAAAAGTTATGTGACTGGATGGGTGTCTCAGTCTGTCTATTGGTAGTCTTACCTGGTCACAGGAGGTGGCCAATTTAGGCTAAGTATCCTTTTGCTAACAGTCTTAGTTTGGACCATTTTGTAGATTCTTGAGAATTTTCCTCGGTACCATGTTTCTTCCTGACTCTAAAATAACCCCTTTCCTGTTGTCTCTTTTAGTACTTTCCCCCCACCCCACACCCACCTTATCCATCATGTTTCCATCCCCACCTACTACCAATCCACCCAAGAGATCTCTTCCCCTTCCCAGGAAGATCCATGGTTCCCCTCCATGGAGTCTCCTTGTTACATAGCCTCTGTGGGCTTGTGGATTTTTACCACAGTTATCATTTACTTTACAGCTAATATTCATTATAAGTGAATACATATGATGTTTGTCTTTCTGCATCTGAATTACCTCACTCAGGATATTTTTTTCCTAGTTTCTTCAATTTGGCTGCAGTTTTCATGAAGTCATGGTTTTTAACAGTTGAGTAATACTTCATTATGCAAATTTACCATATTTTCTTTATCCACTCTTCAGTTGAGGGACATCTAAGTTGTTTTAAGTTTTAGGCTATTATGAATAAAGCTGCTACAGACATATTGAGCAAATATCTTTGTGACATGAGTATCCTTTGGGTATATGGCCACAAGTAGTACAGCTGGGTCTTAAAGTAGATCTATTCTAATTTTCTGAGAAATCACCACATTGATTACCAAAGTGGCCATAGAACTTTGCATTTCCACCAGCAATGGAAGAGTGTTTCCTTTCCTCCACATCCTCTCAAGCACAAGTTTTAACATATATTTTTGATCTTAGCCATTCTGACAGTAGTCATATATAATCTCAGAATTAGTTTGATTTGCATTTTCCTTGATGGCCAAGGACATGGAATATTTCCTTATGTGTTTCTCCAGCATTTGAGATTCTTCTGTTCTTCTATTGAGGATTCTATGTTTAGGTCTATATTCCATTTTCTTTTTTTTTTTGTTTGTTTTTGTTTTTGTTTTGTTTTGAGACAGGGTTTCTCTGTGTAGCCTTGCGCCTTTCCTGCATCTTGCTCTTTAGACCATGCTGGCCTAGAACACACAGAGATCCACCTGCCTCTGCCTCCCAAGTGCTGGGATTAAAAGCGTGAACCACCACCGCCCAGCCCATTTTATTAGACTTTTTTTTATTGGTGTCTAGTTTCTTGAGTTCTTTATATAGACTAGAAAACAGCCTTTTTTTGGATTGGGCATGGTGAAAATCTTTACCCATTCTGTATGAGACCATTTTGTTCTATTAATGGTGTTCTTCACCTTAAAGAGGCCTTTCATTTTCATGAGGTCCCATTTATTGTCAATTTTTATATCTGTACTATTGGTGTTTTCTTTCAGGAAGTTATCTGCTGTTCCAATTTGTTGAAGGCTATTTCCCACTTTTTCTTCTATCAGGTTCAGTATATCTGGATTTATTTTGAGGTATTCGATCCACTTGGACTTGAATTTTGTGCAGTTTGATAGATATGGATCTATTTGTATTCTTCTATATATCAACATCCAGTTAGACCAGCACCATTTGTTGAAGATGTTTTCTTTTTTCCATTGTATAATTTTGGCTTCTTTGTTGAAATTGGGTATTCATGGGTGTGTGGACTTATGTCTGGGTCTTTGATTCCATTCCTCTAGTCCACCTGACTTTTTTGATAATAATACCATGTGGTTTTTAGGACTGTAGCTCTGTAGTAGAGCTTGAAATCAGGGATGGTGATACTTCCAGAAGTAATTTTATTGTACAGGATTGTTTTAGCTATCCTGGGCTTTTTGTTTTTCCATGTGAGGTTGAGTATTGTTCTTTCAAGGTCTGTAAAGAATTGTGTTGGGATTTTAATGGAAATTTCATTGAATCTGGTAAGATGGCCATTATTACTATGTTAATCCTACCAATCCATGAACTTTGGAGATATTTCCAATCATCATCTCCAATTTCTTTCTTCAAAGATTTGAAGTTCTTGTCATACAAATCTTTCACTTGGTTGGTTAGAGTTACCCCATGACATTTTATATTATTTGAGGCTATTGTCAAGGGTGTTGACTCTCTGGTTCTTTGTCATCCCATTTATCATTTGTTTATAGGAGGGTTACTGATTTATTTATTTGTTTGTTTGTTTATTTATTTATTAGTTAATCTTGTATCTGGTCATTTGACAAAAGTTGATTGTCAGTTGTAAGTGTTCCCTCATAGAATTTTTGGGGTATCTTATGTTCATACTAATCCTCAATAGGATATGTATATCCCTTCTTCAGGCTCAAGAGACATCAACAGGATGTGGGAAGAATGAAAGAGTAAAAGGATGGCAAGGAACTCTGAAACAGTGGGTTCTGGGTATAATCATTGTACTTGTGAACTCACTGCTGTGGTTCCCTGCACACGATTGGATCCATCAACATTTTATCATGAATGGAGGACAGCCTGATGAGTTCCTACTCTTCAATAACAGGCTATTAGAGTTAATAGCTTCTGGAAAAGGCTGTGCCATTCTCTTTAGTATTGTGCCCATTATAGCTACTAGGCATTAACAATCTTCTGTGTTCCAGTATGTAAGACCCAACTCATTTTTATGCAAGCAAAGAAAATTAACTCACTGATGTAAAAAATCATTACAGATGGAGGAGGTTGTCTAGAATAGTAGTTTCAGTATTAGAGGAAAGAAGATAATTGAGAGTAAAAATAAAAATATAAAATCATCACTATTTATGTTTTTAAATTTCCAAAGTATATAATGTATTAAAATAAAACAAAATTTAAAATTAACAACACAGGTGATATATGGGACACTATTGAATGGATAGAAATTTATATTGTTAGTTTTATGGAAAGAGGAGAGAAAGGTGAACATACAGAAAACATAGTTAATGAAGTTCCATCTGAACATGCAGGTCCTGGAAACTCAAAGACTCTCAAATAAATTCAATTCAAAACATCTGTTGAAAATATCAAATCTCTGGGAATGAGAAAAAGAGAGAGAGAGACTTAATTTATATTGTTACATTGAGGGGAATCTACTAGACTTGTAATAATTTCTTAATAAGAATATAACATATAGGAAATAATTTGGTAATATAGCCAAACTTCTAGCAAGAAACAACAGCAAAAAGTTGTCTGCCCCACCTAAAATAAAATACAATTAGCAGAAAAATTCAGGTATGAAAGGAAAATAAGCACTCTTAGGAAACTATAGAAAAGTAATTTTACCTGAAAATAGGTATACATTAAATTCACCAAATTTATACAACTATAGAAAAAAAGTTAAAACTTTGTCAATACATAAAAATACCAAGCAAAAAAAATGGAACAATGGAAGGAAAATATTAAAAAAACCAGAA
Organism: Onychomys torridus; assembly: GCF_903995425.1. NCBI lineage: Eukaryota > Metazoa > Chordata > Mammalia > Rodentia > Cricetidae > Onychomys > Onychomys torridus. The sequence goes on along the minus strand of NW_023413943.1, from coordinate 7,907 downwards.
ATTTCTAGCATGCATATGTTTCTATCCATCATTAACTGTGCATGTACTTGAAATAAAACATAGAGTCAAAATGGTAACAACAGCTGGATGAAGATACAAAGAACTATTTGTTCATCAGAAAAGAAACACTTCATGAGTAATATAGTCTGAACTTGGGGAGCCAATGAACATACTTTACACAAAGAGAAAACAAAGCAAAGAAGAATATACAATATTTATGTTAAGTAAAATGGAATTTATGTCAAAGATACAAAATGTGACAAATGAAGTAATTATATAGTGAAGAGCAAATTTTAACAAGGGAATATCTCTCATTCTATTTTATAGAATATTTGGAATGATAAAGGTAAACAAGGGCTTTGATCAGGATGGGTTTTCACTCAGCCTTAGCCCAGTTGTTCATGGTTGCTGAGAATGGTGTTTACCATTCTTTTGAGGAAATTTCATTGTTACTGCAACTGAAGAAAACTGAGTTGCTTGACCCTTGAGGTGTAGCCAAGACAGGCACTCATGCTCTAAATCCCTCAGCTGCAAGCAATAATCTGGAAATCCTCAGTGCCCCTCCCTCTCTCACACAGATAAGTAACGTATTTGGTACCTGGGCCTCCCCAAGCAAGGATGTTTTTGTTAGGGTCTGAATCACTGTGGGAGGAAAATGTGAATCTTGCATACAGTAATATACTCCTAAATCCTCAGGCTCCACTCTGCTGATCTTGAGTGTGAAATCTGTGCCTGACCCACTGCCACTGAACCTGTATGGGACTCCAGAAAATCTACTGGAAACCTTGTATGTCAAGAGTTGTGGAGACTGGCAGGGCTTCTTCAGGTACCAGAACAAATACGTGTTTCCACTACTTAGTAGGAGGCTCTGGCTAGACCTGCAGGAGATGGAGGCTTGATCTCCAAGATTGACAGGCAAGGAGGTTGGAGTTTGGGTCATCACAACATCACCTCTAGAAGCTGAAATAAAGACAGAGAAGCACAATGCTAAAGACACATTTCATGAACAAAATTTATGTATTCTTTTTTGATATTAATTTTAAATGAGATTTTTATTTTTACATATAATGCTTTATACACTAAACTTTGCTTATTGAAAAACCAAGTGAGTTGAAATCTCTAAGGTACTTCAAGGCATTAACTATACCATCCCATTTCATCTGTGTCATAATCTTCATTATAATGCAAGTTCTCTCCTATCTGAATCCTCCCTCTGATAGATGTAAACTTCACAGGCCACTCTATCCTTCTCATAAATGGACAGAATGCATAGAATAAGCATTGGTACTCAGAGCTCATCCTCCATATGCATTCTCCTTTCTCACTTCCCCCTGTCCTCACCATGAATACAGAACACCAGCAGCACCAACAGCAGAACAGGCAACTTCATTTTGAGGAGGCAGTCTGTGATGATGGGTCAGTCATCACAGGATGAACTGAGCTTTTATCTCAGACTAGCAAGGGTGGGTCCTCCCCAGGGAGCAATATGCAATGGCTCAGGTTACTGTTACAGTATAAATAGAGAAAAGAGTCATGCAGGCTTCTCATAATTGTGAAAATGATGTAACATATCTTTTATGTCAAGATGACAATAATAAAATAAAATGTAGTACTTAATAGGAAAAAAAATGATAAAATCTGTCAATATGTCCAACACTAGACACTTAATAAATCCTAAATTACAGAAACACTGGGAGTGAAAATGAAGACTTGCATGCACTCCTTCCCTATGAGTTGAGTAATTATGCTTTTGCTCTACTTTCATCACTTTTAAAGATAAATACGTCTTTCTTTTTTTGGGTTTTTCAAGACAGTTTCTCTGTGTAGCTTTGTGCCTTTCCTGGAACTCAATTGGTAGCCCAGGCTGGCCTCGAACTCACAGAGATCCGCCTGGCTCTGCCTTCTGAGTGCTGGGAAAAACACACTTATTGAATGTGTCTCAGTAGGAGCACAAAATTAAATTAATATATTAGGATTGCATATCTTAAATGTTTATCATTTAAATATAAGAGTGACAATTATTAAAAATAATTGTCACCAGGTGGTGATGGTTCAAGCCTTCAACCCCAGCACTGGGGAGACAGAGGCAGTCAGATCTCTGTGACTTTGAGGACAGCCAATTCCAGGACAGCCAGGATTATTACACAGGCAAAGCCTGTCTTGAAAAAACAAAATAATAATAATAATAATAATTCGTCATAAGAAATATGATTTTGGCTATTCAATTTCACAGGCAAATTTCAACTCACTTATTTCATATGAATTAAAATATATAAACTTTTCATCCAGCAATTATGCCTCAATAAAATTATATTTTCTCATTTATTATGAATTCATATGTGTGTGTATAAGTATGTTCTTTCCATGGCACATAGGAGGAAGGCAGGAGACACATTTAGGAGTCCTCCTCTCCTACCATGTTGGTCCAGGGAAAACTAAAGTTGTTTTCCTTGATGGAGGAACTTTTATCTGTTGAGACACTTCACCAGTTCTCCCAGTGAACTAATTTTAGTACCATATTTTGAGAATAGAAAAATTTCTCCAGGGTTAATATATGGCTCAGCAGTTAAAAGTTCTTACTATTCTTCCAGAGGACCTGAGGTTAGTAGCTAGTGCCTTTGCTGAGCTATTCACTATTGCCTAAAAGTCCAGATCAGGGGATTGGATCTATCCCTTCTGTACTATGTAGACACCCACACCACACACATGTGTGCTTACATGCAGAAAAAGACACCAACAAATACACATAATTTTGAAAAAAATCTCTTTTCACTGACAGAAAGCTAATAGTTCTTTGCAAACACTACAGTAAAGGGGATGTTTTTTGTCTCAAAAATGGAATATGGAGTTCAGGATAGCAAGTTATTACAGCCTGATGAAAGCCCTTTTCCTGGTTGTTTTTATCAGCTTGATACAAGTTAGAACATCTGAGAAAAGGGGATTTCAATTGAGAAAATACTTCTATGAGACTGACCTCTAGACAAGTCTGTGGGGTATTGTCTTGATTAATGCTAGATGTGAAAACATCCAGCCCAGTGTCAACAGTGCCACCTCTGGGCAGATGACCCCGAGTGATGTAAAAAATCAGCTGAGCAAACCATGGAGAGTAAATCAGTGAGCATCACTCCTCCATGCCCTCTGCTTCAGTTCCTGCCTCATGACTCAGGGCCTGCGTGAGTTCTTGCCCTTATTTCCCTTCATGATGTATTGTGATGTCAACTGTAAACTGACCTGCTTTTTCTCCACATTGCTTTTGGTCATAGTGTTGATTATAATAGAAAAATAGGAAAGCCCTCCAGACTTGTCACATGGCTCCTATATCTAACTTAGTAGGAAAGGCTTCTTAAGAGAAAGACTCTTAGAAGACTAGGAAAGAATGAATAGGAGCACTTTCATATCTCCTCCTTATTGAGTCTTAGGAAAACTCTGCCATTCAAAGTTTTTGGTTTTTTTTTTTTTTCTGTAAGGAAAATAAAATTCGTTAAATTCTTGTTAACTTTGAATGAGAATCTTGCTGGTAAACCATTGTGTAATGTAGCCACAACATAGGAGTCCAAGTTCACAGAAAACTCCATCTAGGTAAAGAAAAACTAGATACACTCTTTTAATGTCTCAGTGTTATCTGTGAATGTTACTCCATGTTCCCAAGGTCTTCCTTTGGTATCATCACTAGGGAAAATGATGGTGGGTCAGAGTTACTCAGCACAGTTAGTCAGCTGGTGTACCCTCACCAAATGAGGAGAACATGTTAATTCCTTGATACTCAAACCCATGCTGTTCATTTCAAATAGAATAGAACTTGACAATTTTGTCAGTTTCACATGGCTTAGAAGACAGTAACTGGATTGTAAGTAACAATGACACTGGATGATACAAAGAATAGTATGTAACTCTAGCAAATATTAAATAATTTAATCTTAAAGTAAAAATTAATTGAAACAAAAGGAAACTAGCCTATACTATTTTAAACATGAGAAATAAAAAGTTCATATTTTCAAATATATATGTTTAACAACTTGGTTTACTGTGTAAGCCACGAGTTTTCTGCTTAGGACTCAGATAAAATAATAAAAAAATATTAAAAATATTAGAAAACAAATGTATGACATTTATTGTCACAAGTGTTTTGTTTGCTTTCTTTTGTTTTTTTTCTTGAGACAATAAGACATGGGCTGTCATCAAACTAATGATCTCCTTGCCTCTATCTCCCATCTAGCAATGCATGCATTTGCCACAATTGGTGATTCTATATTTTTTTTAAAGAATGATTTCCCTACTTGGGTAACTTTCCTTTTCCTTGGATTTTTAGTTCAAAATGATATTGAATATGAATTTAGAAATTATCTCTTTGACCTACTGTGAGATTTACCTAAATTCATTCTATAGATGCCCAACTAAAAGTGTAGAAAATCTAGGAGATTTACTAAATGACACACAGCTTTTGATTGTCAGGGCTGAGGGAAGATATCAAAAGCATTGCCATCGAGTTCCTAGCACACTGCTTGATAGATGATATGAAACAATATAATTTAACTCTTGAACTAACTGTTTTTCACTCTACTTAATAAATGCAATTTTAATATTATGAAGTATATTGATTTAAATGTCCAAAGTATATTCACAAATCAATACATAGAAGGACTTTGAGGTGAATATGGGGGTTTATGTTCACGGTACAATGTACAATGAATATATACAGTGAAATTTCAAACACAAATTAAATAAATAAAAATCTCACATATTAGAATGGAAAGCATTTATGCTGTATCTACTGCTTTTATAAAGATCTAAAATATATTTTGCTACTTCAAAAACTTCTTTCAGATGAATTTTCATAAATGTACTTATCAGACAAATCCTGATCAATTTGTTTTCACTAGGAATTTATTTTTTTCATTTCTAGACTCTCATATGATATGAATTCTGTGGATAGAGATATTTTTATAATATTTTGATGTGAAAATATGGAAAAAGTTATTATTTGTGATGGCATAATTGCAACAGAAGTCTGCATCCCCAAAACATAGACTGTAGTCCATTAAATAATGTTGAATACAAGAATAGGGAATTATAAATTAATTTTCCTGCTCCAGGTACTAAAAACAAACAAATCATAAGGAAGTGGCCATGAATGAAAAGAACATTTTTTCTTTCAATAAATTATTTTCCATTGATTAAGGTATGAAAAGGATATGCATTCATTCTTTCAGTTCTTGAGCAAGATACAAACATTTTTCTTATTAGCTACATGCCTTCTTTTACGTATTTTATTGTGAAGGGCTATTACTGAGAACACAAGTTTTCTTTATTGCAGTGTTCTTTATCCATTTTGTTCACTGGTTTATCCAAGTTTCTTCATTTGCAAGTCCTATCATAGGTTCATGACTTATAGCCACAGATTCTGGGTCCCAAAAATTGTGTCAGGTATCAATTTCATCTCATGAAATGGGACTTAAATCCAATCAAAAGTATTTTGCTATGCTTTTCATGGCACTACTGTAAAAGGTGGCATATGTTATAAGAATGCTCTTTATTATATATAGCTCCTCAGGTCAAACAGAATGTTATGTTATTTTAGTGTTCCCATGTTCTTGAGACTTGCTTTGCATCTTCTTTTTGATGGCTGTTAGAATAGTAAGAATCAGTTTTCTTTAGGGATTGTCCCCTTGTGTTTTGGTCCCTGGTGTGTTGGCCCCTCACCCATGTGTGTATGGGCAGGACAAACTAGTCTCAATGGGTTATTTAAAAAAAAAAAAAAAAAAAAAAAACGTTTGTTAAATCTGAATAGGGTGAGAGTGAATTTGAGAAGAATTATAGGGAGGAAGTGTGGTGAATGTGATCAAATATATTGTAGCATGCATTAAATTCTAAAAAGGTACATTTTAAAATTAGATTGAAAATTTGAGTTTTGTGCACGGTGACAGATATGGATCTATTTGCAGCCTTCTACACATTGACATCCAGTCATGCCAGCACCATTTGTTGAAGATGCTTTCTTTTTTCCATTGCATATTTTTGGCTTCTTTGTCAAAAATTATATGTTCATAGGTGTGTGGGTTAATGTCAGGGTCTTCAATTCGATTCCATTGGTCCACATGTATCCCAGTACCAAGCTGTTTTTATTACGGGAGCTCTATAGTAGAGCTTGAGGTCAGGGATTGTAATGCCTCCAGAGGTTGTTTTATTGTCCAGGATTCTTTTGGCTATCCTGGGTTTTTTGTTTTTCCATATGAAGTTAAGTGTTATTCTTTCCAGATCTGTGAAGAATTGTGTTGGTAATTTGATGGGGATTGTGTTGAATCTGTAGATTGCTTTTGGTAACATCGCCATTTTTACTATGTTAATCCTCCCTATCCATGAACATTTGAGGTCTTTCCATTTTCTGACATCTTCTTCAATTTCTTTTTTCAGGGACTTAAAGTTCTTGTCATATAGGTCCTTCACATGCTTAGTTAGAGTAATCCCAAAGTATTTTATATCACTTGTGGCTATTGCAAACGGTGATGTATCTATGATTTCCTTCTCAGCCTGTTTGTCTATTGTATATAGAGGACTACTGATTTTTTTTAGTTGATCTTGTATCCTGCTATGTTGCTGAAGGTGTTTAGAAGCTGTATCAGTTCCTTGGTTGAATTTTTGGGGTCACTCATGTACTATCATGTCATCTGCAAATAGGGAGAGCTTGACTTCTTCCTTTCCAATTTGTATCCCCTTAATCTCTTTATGTTGTCTTATAGCTCTGGCTAGAACTTCAAGTACTATATTGAATAAGTATGGGGAGAGGCAGCCTTGCCTTGTTCCTGATTTTAGTGGTATTGCTTTGAGTTTCTCTCCATTTAATTTGTTGGCTGTTGACTTGCTGTAGATTGCCTTTATTATGTTTAGGTATGTTCCCTGTATTCCTGATTGCTCCAAGACCTTTATCATGAAGGGGTGTTGGATTTTGTCAAATGCCTTTCTTCATCTAGTGAGATGAACTTGTGTTTTTTTTTCTTTGAGTTTATTTATATGGTGTATTCTAAGTTATAGATGTTGCTAAAATTTATTCTTATTAAACAAGAGTAACAAAGACTACAACATTGTGTGCACCTTCAGCAGAATCAAAACTAGTGTATCGGGGCTTCATTCCAAAAACATTTCCAAAAGAAAGATTTTCATCATAAAAACTAACCAATACAATAAACATAAGTGACAGTTCTTTCATATTAATAGATTTTAAACTATAGACAAAATAACCATTAAAAAATGAAAGTAGAATATATGTTTCAGAATGAACACAATAATTCCTAAACTTAAAAAGAAACCTTTAAATACTCTGTGAATCTAAACTAAAAATAAAACAAATTGAGATAAAAAAATAATATGTTACACACACACACACAGTGATATGTTTCTCTTGGGACAAGCAACACAAGTGAAAGTTGGGCCACACCAAGCAAGAAAAAAGTTAGTGAGTGTCTTTGTCATTGTGGGTAGAATATGTATAGCATGCGTGCAGTAAAACTCAAACTTCTCTGCCTCTGATCTGCTCATTTTCAGTGTGAAAAATGATGCAGTGCCAATGAATCAGTCAGGAAACTACATATTCCTGGTTAGAATCCTCATAGATAAGGAACTGTAATGACTGGTCCATCTTCTTCTACTGTCAGTTCAAATCAGTGTCGCCATCATTATCTAGAAGGCTCTGAGTAGACCTGCAGGAAATGGAGGCTGTCCATTCGTGGAGATCAGCAGGGGAAGTGGAGTCTTAATCCTCACAACATCACTAATGGAAGCTAAAATAATAAGAAAGAAGCATAAAATAATGTGGAAAATTCATCAGCAATATTTAAGATTATCTTCAACTTTTGTATTTCAAATGAGAACTTGACATGTTGTGGCTAAAAATTTTGTCTATATAACCAATG
>NW_023413942.1:0-25885 GCF_903995425.1 Onychomys torridus | reverse complement strand
AGCCTCCTTAAGTTATCTCAGGCTGCCAAGCCTTAGGATCTATTATAGATTATGAAATGTATGCCTGAGGCCCATGTGTTTAAATAGGAGGTTCCCAGCTGGGGCATGCCTAGAGGAAGTGGATCACTGAGGGTGGGCCTTCAGGTTCTTTAGCCAGCTTTCGCTTCCTGCCCGCTGCTGCTTCCTGCTGTAGATGCAGTGGGACCAGCAGCCCCAGGCTCCTGCCGCCATGTTTTCACCACATGCTGGACCATATCCCTGGAATAGAGCCAAGAACCCACCCTTCCTCCATAATGTTGCTTCCATCAGACATTGGATCCCAGCATTGAGAACAGAAGGAATACAGGACCAAAACGGGATCCAAACTGCTTCCTCCTGGCCAGGCGGTGGGAGCAGGTCATCTTTAGGTAACAGCTTCCAAGACATCCTGTCATTTCTACTTACATTTGTATGTGACCAACCACCTGCACTTGCCAGGAACCATGGAGTTTCCCAAGATGTGGGACTGACTTTCAGTGTTAACATGGCTTAAGCGTGTGTGCCTATGTACACTCATGGACATGTGTGTTTACCTATGTGTACACAGACAGGTTTGCATTATGTACCTCTTTGTATATGTGCCAGTATGTATGTACTTGTGTTTGCCTGTATATGTGTGTGTACTTATATAAGTATATATTGGTGGGGGTATGTGGTGCATGGTCATGTGTTTGCGTGTGTGTGTGTGTGTGTGTGTGTGTGTGTGTGTGTGTGTGTGTGTATACAGCTGTGTATGTATACTAGGATGTATATACTGGTATGTTTGTGTGTACCTGTGTACCTTTACATATATTGGTGACATCCTATGGTGTACTTTCCAAACTTTTGGACAGTCCACTGATGCCAACTGGACTAGGCAGCTCCTAGCTCCTTGCTCTTGTTGAAGAGAGAAAGACCACACACGGTCCACAATGTGACAGGACTGAAGATGTTCCCCAGTTCTCTGTGGTGAAACTGCCAGAACTGCACAGGATGGGGTACCTGACAGAACACCCTGGCCTTGTTCTAGTTTAGTCCAAACTAAAGTGCCAAGGGGTGTGCACACTCTGTTCTGTCTTTTCAAAAGTGCATCTGAAGCTTGTCTGAGGCCTCTGTCCTCCTGTGGGGAGGCAGTGGGGAAGGCTTCTGCAATTCTGTTCTCATTTCCTCTAGGACCATGCTTGTCCCCAGGTGCAGATACCTTGAAGCAGACCATGGGTATCTCTTCAAAGCAAAGCCACCCTCCTGCCTGTAATCCTTCATTGTGATGCAAAGCTAGTGTCTCTAGACTCCAAGCTGTTCTCAGGCCCCATGCAGTGGACCAGTGGCAGGCAGAGGTGGGAAGTCCTTGCTAAGAATGCTGGGAGTTGAAGTGAGTAAAGAGACCCCTCCAGAGGGAGGCAGCAAAGCCGAAGTCAGAGCATGTCACCTCTCCTGTTCACCACTGAAGGATGTTAGAGCACAAGGATGAAAGTTGTGTGTGGTGATGGCACAGAGGAGGGACCCGAGGCGCGTTCAGTGGGATGTGAGCAATGGCACTAACAGGGAGTCAGATATGGATGTTCCTCAGGGAAATTAAATAGAAGTGTTGAGCAACACCACGGCCTGTGGATCCAAAGGACTTAAAAACCAAGTGTTGATGAGTGTCCTAGACCCTGTGGATACTGCTGAACTGCTCACGCCAGCCAAGTCACAGGCTCCACCTGAGTGTCCATGGACAGAAGAATGTACACAGAGAAGGTGCTATATACACACAGTGGATCACTACTCTGTTGAAAAGGACAGAAATTAAGTCATCTATGACAACATACATTGTCATGTATGTAACTAATCTGTACTATGTTAATGTGATGAAATCTGGGTCCTGGAAGATACACAACACATGCTTTTACATACAGGATCTACCGCAATGGCCACAGCAAGGCAGAAAGCAGAGTGGTGGCCAGCAGAGGCTTAGAAGGCAAGGGCACAGAGAGAAACTGAGGAGGGTGAGGCCAGCTGGTCCCAGAATGTGAGAGATGGGATTGAGACAAAAAAGACCAGCTAAGGGGAAACACTTGTTAGTGCTGAGGTTACAGAAGAACCCCACAGTTTCTAAACTGGAGAGAAACTCAAGCATGGCCATGGCTAGTATCATTGTATGCTGCTTTGATGGGTTTGGAGACACCTACTTGGGTGGGTCTCTTGTGATTATAACTATAGAAACTCATTGTGAAGAAGTCATGTCTCGGGCCCTTATTCCTCTCCTGCATCTTTGCAGGCTGCGTCTCTGAAATCTATCTCTATGGACAATCCAGGCCCTTCTCAGTGTGCTTCTTCCTCAAAGTCTTCAAAGGCCACTGTTCTTTCTTAGATTTTTTTTTTATGGCTCGTACCCTTCGGCACACTGAGCCTTTGATGTGAGACACCAGTGCTTAACTTTTAATTTTGTCTCCAGAAAGTAGTGCAAAGTGAACTAGAAAGGTTAAAATAATACTTCTCATAAGCACATGGCAGCAAATTTCATGCTTAAGAATGGAAAATTATATAAAAAATTGACAGCACCTCATGTTCTTAACTCTTAATGTAACAAGTCCTGGCTATCTGCATTCCACTGAGGTCCTTCAGGAAAACAGTTTCCCTGGGCATGAGGAGGTTCTCAGTCCAAAGTGCTTGCATGTATAAGGACCTGAGTTCAACCCCCAGAACCTGCATTAAAAAAGGAAAAACAAAAGGCCAGGTGTGGTAGCACTGCCCACGAGAACTGAAGAGGAAGAGATGATATCCCTGGGTCTGCTCACTGAACAGCCAACCCAGCCTCCTTGGCACACTACAGGCCATGGTTTTTGCCTTTTGTTTTTTAAATGTTGGGCTGGTGAAATATCTCAGCAAGTCAAGGCACTTGATGCCCAACATAGCACCCTGAGTGTGGGAAGAGCCAGTTCCTATGTGCGCCATATACAAGTGGTGATGTGCATGCAAGGACATGTGCACACACACATAGATAGATAGATAGATAGATAGATAGATAGATAGATAGATAGATAGATAGATAGATAGATGTTATAAAAAATTTAAATGTAGATGACACCTGAGGAATGGCACTCAAGGTTATCTTTTGGGTTCTAGACACACAGATATACATATGTATGTACACACACATACATACATACACACACACACACACACACACAGAGAGAGAGAGAGAGAGAGAGAGAGAGAGAGAGAGAGAGAGAGAGAGAGAGAGATGAGTTTTCCTTGTGTCTGTCCTCAGAACAAGATTTTTTCCAAGCTGGTACATGGGATGGGATGGAGAAAGCTCCAACATGTTTGAATGTGTAATGTTGGCCCCAACTCATGTGTTTGAGTGTGTAATGTCATCCCTATTCACATGTTTGAAAACTTGGTTCCCAGCTTCTCTCTTGAGAGGCTGTGGAATCTTCCAAGTGGCGTCTAGCAAGAGGAAGGAAGTGACTGTTAGGGCAGGTGATAAAGCCAGACCCCACTTTCACCTCTGTCTCTCCTATCTCTGTTTCCTGGTCCACCAAGACAGGAAGGATCCCAGGCACACAGTCCCACCACTATAAATCCCCCATTCTTCCCCTCCCATTGTGGGCCTCAAATCATGAGCAACACCAACCCTTGCTCCATTGAGTCGCATCTTGCTGGGTCTGTGATTATAGCCAATTCCCTGTCTCCTGGGATTCCGCGTTTCCTGATGGGTAAGAGACACTTTGCTTTCCACCCTTTAAAGATTCAGACTACCTGTGTGGGCCACAATGCCATGAAAGAGGGGACAGGAGTAGGTGGGGACCCTTCTACAGTTACTGTGCCAAAAATGCAGAGACTGTGGAAAGACCAAGAGCCCAAAGAGGCGCCAGCACCACCACAGTCGGTCACCCAGAGTGAGCAGCCACTGAGAACAGACCTTGGACTCAAGGAAGGCAGGAGAGGTTGAGGATGGGGAACAGACTTCCTCAGACAGGAAGGACACAAGGCTGGGCACGGGCTGGCTCAGTGTAATGACAGAGAGCCATCAGCCACAGGAACCTGCAATGGCCCTGACATGGCTTTGTGAGTTTGGGACTCAGGTGAAAAGAGGCTGATTCCCCACACAAATCAGAAGAGAGAGCAACAGAGACTCCATGTGGAAGGGAATCCCCAGGGAGATAGGGGTCCCAGGGCCCACCACAGCAGTGGGTGTGGGATGGCCCCAGGCAGAAGCAGGAGTATCCCAAGTTTGAGGCCAGCCTGGGAAGCTTGCTAAGGAGAAGCTGTGCCAGATCTTTCCAGGATACCCTAAAGATGTCTTCACCCCTGTAGCAGGAATATTAAAAGGTCTTATTAATAAAAACAAAGCTAAGCCAGGTATTGGGGTGAATGCTAGAAGATCAGAGAAACAGAACAAGCCACAGCTTCCTCACCTCGACAGTTCCTCAGACTGGATGCTTCTGAGTCCTCATCCAAATGGATCTCAGCTGAACTGCTGCTAGAAGCCTAAAAGCTTAACCAGCTAAATGCTTAACCAGCCAAATGCTTCTAGTTTCTGGTTCTCACACCTTATATACCTTTCTGCTTTCTACCATCACTCTCTGGGATTAAAGGGAGTCACCATGCTTGGCTGTATCCTTGAACAGATGGATTTTTGCCTCTGGAATGCTAGGATTAAAGGTGTGTGCTACTACTGCCTGTCCTCATGTTTAATATTGTGGCTGTTCTGTCTCTGATCCCAGAGAAGTTTATTAGGGTGCACAATATTTTAGGGAACACAATTCCACCACATATTCCCTTTTTCTCTAAAATTTAAAAAAGCTTATAACTAATACAAGAAAAACTATCCAATAAATATATACAATATATACCGTCAAGAATTACATTAACAATGTCTAGTCCATTAACATTTGACAGATTCAGACAAAACCCTCATATATATATATGATGTCCAGTCCAGTAACATTTGATAAACTCAGAAAAAAATTTTATTACTTATCCTATTTAAAACAAGTAGTTCTTTTTTAAAAGTATTTTTTTCATAGTAGATTCAGTAATATACCTTTTGTCATTTTTATATCTTCCTCCTTTTTCTTTTTAGAGTAGATTCAGTGATCTACCCATTTAGCCTATTATTTCTTTATCTTTTTTTCTCAGACACCTCCAGAAATCAGGACGTAATTTTAAGAAAATGATGTCCACATTCCCAAGAGGTGGGGTGGGCAGGTTTTTGTCATCAGAGTTATGAATATTGTCATTGTTTACGATGGTTGGTTACAAGTTGTTGATTGTTAATGGTCAGGGAAAAAGCTGAACATGGAGATTGGGTTCAAGATTCTTGTTTTAAAAAGAGGGAGAGAGAAAGAAAAAAGAGGATATAGGTAAGAGGTAGATTATTGAATCTACTCTGGAAAAAAAGATATAGAAATAATAGAATATAAGGGTAGATTTTTTTAATATACTCAGAAAAGAAAAAAGAGAAAATATGGATAAGATAAAAAGGTAGATTGCTGAATCTACTTTTAAAAAGGAACTATTTTATTTAAATAGGATAAGTAATGAAATTTTATGTCTGAATCTGTCAAATGTTAGTGGACTAGACATTGTTAATGTAATTTTTGACCATATTTATTGTATATACTTATTGTATATACTTTTTCTTATATTAGTTATAACTTTTTAAAATTTTAAACAAAAAAAGGGGACATGTGGTTGATAAATTGTGCACCCCAGTAAACTTATCTGGGGTCAGAGAACAGAACCTGGCTCTCGAGTTTTTATTAATAAGACTATTTAAGATTCATGTGACAAATACCACTAAGGAGACAGATGGATGAATGGTCCCTGCGTGATGGGCAGAGGAGGCTTTAACTCTGTATGTTGGGTATGTGTCATATTGATAAGGAGATTTGAATTCAATAGTGACCATCAGTCATGGGAGAAACACAAATCTGCATCTCATGTGACAGCTCACACAATTCTCCACGTGATGAACAGGGGCCTTGACACCTGGGGACCCAAGTAGCAGAGAAGGGCAGCTGCAGTCTTGCTCTGAACAGATCTGTCTGACTCCAGAATTCTCTTTCCCTCGTGTTTTGTCTAATATCGGCTGCAGGCTCAGCCCCTGGTACAGGGTGGGGACCTGCTCTCAGGCTCTGAGTAGCTCTTTCCCTTTGGGTGTGTCATTAATCTTGTCTAGTGGGCAGGCTTTTCTCTACTTTCAGATATTGAATAAATAAGTACACACAGAAGCCTGATAAAGACATCATCTGCCGACTTTGTAGTGGCTCTGAAATGATTCTTGAAGCACCCAGAGTTGGTAGGAGACACCAAGAGAGTCAGCAGAAAGCTTGGGGCTTGAGCCTTTGATCTCCGCAGGGCTCAGATCAGGCCCCAGCCCACCATGCCTGGGTTTAACCAGCACCCTAAGGATTAACAGAGAGCTCAGAGCGCCTGTCTGCGCCATTCCCAGTGAATGCCTTTGACACTCCTGCACCACACAGGGCGGTTCGCTATACCAAGGCTCATTACTTCTCCCCCTCACTATAGAGGGAATATTTAACTATCCTTTTTTTCAGCATGGGGTATTTTGCCTCTTGAATAATAATTTACCAGGAAAATAAGGTCAGAGAGAGGGGGAAAAAAATCTGTTGAGTTTTCATGTTTTGCTTTTAATAGATTTTTTTTTTTTTTTTTAAAGCAGTAACAAATCCCAAAACTTGACCTCCAACAGTTAAGCCTTTTAGGTCAGAAAATTTAGGTTTGAGCCATTGGCTAGATACAACCCCAGGTAGACATCCCTAAGCAAGAATTACTGTCTTGGGATTTGCAGCCCTGTATTCCTGTTGCTAGGATGCACTGCACAGGTCTTTGCATGGATATGGGGCAGGCGCATGGGGAACAGGGCACAGTGCCCATGAGGCTAGTAAACCACACCACCCTCCTCCAGCACAGCACAGCAGGGTAGGGAGGAAACAAGTCCCTGGGGTGGAGCACTGCAGAGGATGCTGGGAGGAGGAGATCTCAGCAAGCTCTGCTGCTACATGGCCACCCCTCTGCAAACCTGAGTGCTCTGGCTCTGTGCTTTGCTGGGCTCCACAGTGTCTATAACAAATACACAGCAAGGACTGAGTACCAGTCACCAATCCAGACACACAACCTGCTTCATGACCCTCTAGACATCAGGGGGCTGCTGTAGGCCTGTGTCAAAGTTTCCCAATTTCAAGGACAGCCAGATGCCCAGGGTTGCTTGAGCTCAGCCCCTGAAGGATTGACTTGTCCTGTAGACACTGGCACCCCTAACCTGGGTTTCCAGAGAGCTGTCTCACTATTTGCTTCTAACCACATGGCCTTTGTCTGTCTTCAGCCATCATCCCTAACTGGTCACCCGTGCCAGTAGCCAGCACAACTGCCCTAGGAGCTCACTCTCCAATGCAGCTAAAAGGAGTTTCAGATCTCAGTGGGGCTAGACCTGGTGGTGCAGACCTGTCAACCTAGCTCCTCAAGAGGCTGAGGCAGGAAGATTGTTAGTTTGAGTATGGTCTGAGCTACAGAGTCCAAGACCAGCTTGGGCAATTTAGTAGACTCTGACTCAAAAAAATAAAATAAAATAAAATAAAATAAGATAAGATAAAATAAAATAAAATAAAGTGAAAAGAGAGATAGGGGTGCCCATGTATCCTATCCGAGTTCCTGGGTTCCATTTTCAGTACTTAAATGTGTGTGTGTATGTGTGTGTGTGTGTGTGTGTGTGTGTGTGTGTGTGTGTGTGTGTGTGTGTAGGCCAGAGATTGATATTGGGTCTCTGCCTTAATTGTGCTCTATTTTTTTTCTGCACTGAACCTGGAGCTGAGCTATTTAGCCAGACTAGCTGGCCATCCTCTTGTCTCTACATCTTCAGCTCTAGGTTCACAGGCATGAGAGCTTGTTTGTTTGTTTGTTTTTCCCTGTTTGTAGGTACTGTGGATCCAAACTCAGGTCCTCCCTCTTGCCCAGCAAACATCTTACAGGAATTGCTCTCCCTGACATGGGCACCTAATGATTAATGAGCCGACGATCAGAGTCTGTTAATGTGTGGGTGAGCAAAAGAACGCAGTCTTCAGTGCAGACTTACTGAGTTCTTAGCCTGGGGTGCAGTGGGTGCTGATCTGCAGCCCCCCACCTCATGCAAAGGGAGGGTCAGACACCCAGGAACCCCAGAGGATTGTAAGCCTCAGGGCTGAGGAGATGTGGTGAGTGAGAGCACTGGTTTTACAAGAAGACCTTGATTTGAATTCCCAACACCATGGCAAAGCTGGACATGGCTACAATGGCTGGTAACCTAGTGGTGGGAGGGGTTCAAGAAGATTTCAGGAGCAGAAATAGAGGCATTTTAGAGTTAATAAGAGACCCTGTCTCAAAATGTAAGGTAGAAAGTAATAGAGGAAAACACTCAAGTCCTCCTCTGTTCTCTGCATGGATACACATACCTGCACACATGAGCACCCCCACCACACACACACACACACAGGTGGGGAGGGAAAGAGAGAGCTTCAAAGACGGGAACAATTGCTATGGTGAGGACTCCCTTTGGTTGGGCAGGAAGTTCCAGGGGTGCAGTGTCTTTGGGTCATCACCATGCTGGGGTGGGCTTCTTGGTGATGAAGCTGCCTGGGTTGCTCATGTTCCTATGAGTAACCCCAACACATTCATTAGTTCTGTAAGCTCGACTTTGGTGGGATTTTCTTCTCGGGTCTGCTGCTGGTGCCCCATTGGGGCTAATAGACATGTTTTCCTGTCTCCCCAGGGAAAGTCACATTGCAGACAGGGAGGTCTGTGTGCCCCTCCTCAAAATCCCATGAAGAACTCTGGGGATCAGACTCCACCCAGCATTCCTGGTCCTGTGGTTGCTCTGTATGATCACCTATGTAGATAATCTCTTTTCTCCCATGGTGTGTCTGACTGATGTTTTCACAGCCTTCTGGGTGATCAACAGGGAGTCCTCTGGCCCAGGCCCCTGCCTCCTGGATGGTGTGCTCTAGGGAGGCCAGCTAGAGCAATGTGTCCTGGGGAACAATTCCAGACCTAAGTGTCCCAGGGATCCTACAAGCCAGGGGACAACAGCTGTCCAGGGCAGCACTGCATTGTGAGAGGAGGCTGCTGGTTGCTGGTGCACCAGGTGCCCAGCCTGCTAGATTTGTACCCAATGCCTGTGTCGATCTCAACCACTTGCCCAAATGACAGCCAGCAGTCCAAGCAATTGTAAACATTTCTTGATGAAGGAGACAATGGGGCTGAGCAGAGGCAAACCAGAAATACACAAAGAAAGAAAGAAAAGAGAGTTCTTTGAAATCATGGAATGTTTATAACAATAGCAGATAATGGCTCAGCAGTGTCTTCAGCATGCAAAGCTACCAATTAAACCTCTGTTGGGCCAAACGCCCCCTACAGTTAGGGATGCCTGTGGAGCTCAGAACAGAGTCCCCTCTGCTGTGCTGATGTCCCACCTCTGTGATTACTGAAGCCTCTGCAAAGACTGGCCGGGGGCGGCAGAGACCTCACAAGCTATTAAAAAACCTCTTTTGATTTATTTATTTTTCTTAAATGAGAAAAGGAGAGAACAAGACCCAGGAGAAACTGATTACAATGTAACTCCCAATGTGGGTGGAAGAAAAGAGAGAAAGAGCATTTTTGCCAAACCAACAGGCCCCTGTGTCAGGTGCCATTCCCTGGGGCTAGGGATCAGCCTTTCAGGGACTGGGTTGGCAGGTGATAGACTGATGCTTTCCCAACAGGTGCAAAATGTCACAAGGATGCATTTTGGTTTTCATTTCCCTCTGTGTTGTTCGGACACAAAATAGCCTGCACTCCCCATTTTGAAATCCTGGTGGGAGGGGAGCTATGATTCCCTTTTTAAGAGCTCAGCATTCATCCTTGGAGAAGACTGCTTTTCTTCCAGAAGACAAAACAATCTATGCATGTGCCTTTCCATTTTGCAAAGTGGGGAGCCCACATATAGCCTGGGAAGGTGGAGGCTCTAAACTAGGAGAGGGGTCACCACCTGGCCTATCACAGGGGTTCTGGGGCTTGAGCATGGGTCTTCCTGCCTGTGTGGAAAGCACTTCGTTGCACTGGTTCTCCCAGACCCAGAAATCTGTATTTTCTGTTCTGTGTTGCTGTGAACATAAAACTTCTTATTAAAATAATCTGCTTGTTAAAAAAAAAATGGGAGAGAAAAGAGAGATGGGAAAGAGAACAGAGATAGGCAGACAGACAGTCACTTTCTGGGGACGTTGCTGCAAAATGGTGATGGCCTGAGGAAGGGCCAGCTATGTCTAAGAACATGTCACAGATATCAGCAGACATGATACTCACATACCATCCTCCTGTGCCTTATTCTCCCACACTTCTTAGCGCACTAGGCTCAGCCAATCAGAACACTTTATCCTTCTGGTTGTCTTCATGACTGAATTCTAGCCAATCAGAACCTTCTCTGAGACTTTTTTGATGAGAGGATAGAAGGACATCCCTGTAAGGTGGCCAGTGGCAACCCCAACCAAGGATAACGGAGGGCTGAGCTCCCCCTTTTGCTAGGCCTCTCTGTTCAGTAGTTGGAGGCTGGTCTTTTCCTTCCTATGAGCCCCCATTTCTCTTGGGTGGCCCGCTCTCCACAGGCAGCTCCACAGATCCGTCTCTTCTATAACAGCAGCCCTGGGCTCAACCTGTCCTTTCTAGTCCTTTCTTCCTTATCAGTCATGCTCAGCTGGTCCTGCGTCCTCAGACTGCAAGCTTCTGAGTCCTCATCCCAACGACTCTCAGCTGAACTGCGCTGGAAAGCCTGAATGCTGAACCAGCCGAATGCTGAACCAGCCAAATGCTGCTAGTTTCTGGTCTTCAAGTCTTATATTCTTTCTCTTTCTACCATCACTCCCTGCGATTAAAGGCTCGCTTTCTGGGATTAAAGGCGTGTGTCTCCACGCTGGCTGTATCCTTGAACTCACAGAGATCCACCTAGCTCTGCCTCCCAAGTGCTGGGATTAAAGGCATGCGCCACCATCACCACCACCACCACCACCGCCCAGCTTCTGCTATGGCTTGCTCTGACCCATTTTCTAGCCACCATTTTTGTCTCTGTATCTAGTGGCTGTCTGTTCTCTGACCCCAGATAAATTTATTAGGGTGCACAATATTTTGGGGAACACAACACCACACTATCACTCAGGAGGCAGAGATTCACCTGGATATCTGTGAGTTCAAGGTCACACTGGGAACAGAGGCAGGCAGTGGTGGCACTTGCCTTTAATCCCAGGACTTGAGATCTCATGTCTTTTCTTGGGAAGCACACACGTCTTTAATCCCAGGAAGTGAGATGTCTGGGTGGAGAATGGTATATAAAGCATGAGGAGACAGGAACTAAGCAGCAGTTCAACTGAGACCCTCAGCAGCGAGGACTCGGAGGCTTTCAGTCTGAGGAGTTGTGGAAACAGGATTGGCTGAGGAGTTGGCGAGGTGAGGTTGTTTGTGGCTTGCTCTGTTTCTCTGATCTTTCAGAATTCACCCCAATATCTGGCTCCAGGTTTTTTCTATTAATAAGACCATTTAGCAATTCGTGTTACAGTCCCCAGTCTCTTAGGTGATATCGCTTAGATACTAAAAGACAGGAGAGGCAGCTTTATTGTTAGACAGACCCAGGTCAGTGCCCCTGAGGGAACAGCTTAGTTTCTGCTCAGGCCTCCTCTCCTCAGCCATGAGGAAGGCAGAGGAGGAGGTCATATCTCCAGCTGTTCTGTTTATGAGCCCATGAGGGCTTTGATTTTGTATCTGATCTGGGTTAATCATTTATTCATGAGCCTTTGGAAATTAGACACCAGTTAATTGAAAGCTCATCAAAAGAATGGGTTCCACGCTCCTCATTAACTTCCACAAGAGTGATTATAGTTAGAAGGGACAGATTACATTGGCCTCCAGGAAGTAGGCTGAGCCACCTTGGACCCAGGTCCTCTTGTTCAGAGTACCTGTCTCTTTAATGATTTTCCTCCTAAAAACAGGCCTTTGCGGGGGTCTCCTTTCTACAGATAAGAGGTGATGTCAAAGCACTTGACAAGAGGCTTGCCAGACATGAGCATGGCCCACAGCTAAGGCTGAAGTTAGAGGAAGAATATACGTGGTTCCTAGCACACATCTATCCTGAAGATTGCATGGATATAATTATACTTTACAATTTTGTTGTTGACCCAAAGCTCATATTGGCTGTAAATCTTGTGTTTTTCTTTGACAGTCCTACAATGGAGGTCAAACAGATCCCATCAGGTGCTCTTCCTGGGGCTGGTTGGATCCAGATTCTGGAAGCACGAAGCCAAACACTTTCCCTCATAAGCTGTGGTTAAATGAGCCCAGACACCAGCTCTCCTGTCTCTCCTTTATTAAGAGGAAGAATCAGATGCCCTTTCTGTGATAGGAAGGGATGGGGCCTGTTCCTTGCTTGTAACCCACACTGTGTAGTACGAGTGCCATGGCCTCACCTATGAGAAAATGCAGCTTCCTCAATGGGACCTGCTATGAAGCCAACAGCCACCATGTAGGACCTGGCAGCTACCATGCTGCAGGTAAGTGCAAATGACAAGGAGGCACCAGCCGCAGCCATTTCAGCTGAGGGCCAGACCCTCCATCAGGGGTTCTAGCTAGCAACTACCATCACACACACAAAGACTTCATGGGTCACCCGAGCCCCCAGTTCCCAAGTGACAACCCCAGGATTTGAATCTGCCCAAATGAAGCTGCAGATACACTCTCTCTGCATTGTTCTAGCAGAAAACCTTACTTAGATTTATGCACAAAATAAATCACTTTATTCCTCTAATTTGGGGACAGTGCATTGCAGAACCCATGGTCCTCCTAGCCTGCCTTTAACAGGTTCTATTTGGTGTAACATGGAAAAGGGGACAGAGTCACCATGTAAGCTGAACTGCATATGAGATGGTGTTTGGAAAAGGCCTTTCCCACAAGGACATGGGGGCTGGAGGCTTGGTCTTCTCTGGTGGAATCCGGGATGGTAGATACTATAGAGGCCATTAGGGATTAGTGCTGGCCTTGCAGGTGAGTTATAAAAAGATCTGGATTTAATGGCTCATATCTGTAATCTCAGCACTCTGGTGGCTGAGGAAGGAGGATGATGAGTTTGAAGCTAGCCTGGACCCCATTATGAGGTCCAGTCTCCTAAAGTAAATAAATCCGATAAAAATGAAATAGGAGAGAAAAATCCGTCAATGAGCCTTCCTGACTTGCAGTCTAATGCCATGACCACCATGCTGTCATCTGTGTGTGACTGTCACCAAGACCACATAGAAACCAGCCTCATGGCTTGAGGCCCCAAGCTGTGAGTTGAATGATCTCCTTTCTTTACAACTTTTCCCACTTCAGAATCAACACCGGGAAGCACTGTATGCTGAGTGGGTAGATCCATGGAAATCATCGGGAGTCTTAGGAGGAGACAGAGAGGCGGGCACAAAGATCAGGGAGAAGGTGGCCTGAGACTCAGTTAAAGCTGCTATCTGGGAAGATACCTCCACAAGCCAAGGGCTGCAGGCAGACTCTCAATCCTGGAAAGCAGAAGGAAGTCTTTTCTTATTGAGCTGGAAAGAGGATCGCAGCCCTGAGAGCTGCTTGATTTGGGGCTGGGTGAGCCACATTCTAAATTGTAAGTCACTACCTTGTGCTTTGAAGCCACCACTAAGTTGGGGGTGACCTGTTTCTACAGTCAAAGGACAGTCATATTGGCCCACTACCCAACTGACCTCCACTTACTCACCCCTGGCCAGCATGGCCTCTGTGCTCAGCTTCTAGATATCTCAGACCCATCCTGTCCCAGACCAGAGATCAGGGCCCGTTGCAGCTCCTCCCCCATGTTCTGCCCACCCTCGCTGCAAACTCCAGCTCCTAGTGATCAAGGCACAGAGCCTTGCCCATGTGCCCTTTCTGCCAGGGGTCACGGCCTCCCCAGCTGAGCTGCCTACTGTCTGGTCCTGCTCTTCTTGCCTGCTCTGAGCACCTCACCATGCCAACAGCCCTTCCTTAGGAGGCTCCTGTTCTCACAGCTTCCACTTCCAAATGATAAGCCAAGCACAAAACAGTGGAAGGAAATGGCTTGAATCTGGGTGCATGAGGAAGTGACTCTACCATAAGCTAGAATCTAGCCAAGAAGCAAAAGTCAGGGAGGCCTGGGGAACCGTCACAGTCCTTAATGTGCTTACCCGCAAAGCGTAAAGACCCAGGTAGATCCCTGGAGCCCACGCAAGACAGAAGGATGTGGTGGTCCATGCATGTCATACCAGTGGTGAGGAGGTAAAGATGAGTGGATCTTTCTATGTAGCTTGCTGGCCAGCCTGTGCACCCATATCCTCTCTCTCTCTCCCTCTCTCTCTCTCTCTCTCTCTCTCTCTCTCTCTCTCTCTCTCTCTCTCTCTCTCTCTCTCTCTCTCTCTCACACACACACACACACACACACACACACACACACACACACATACACAGGAGGCAAGGTAGAATACCTTAGGGGATAACAGAGCTCTGAGTCCTGTTAAGCTGATCCACCAGTGAGGCAATTGAATGTAATTTGTCTCTGATCATCAGGTTGAATGTGTTTGCCTTTTACTTTCTGATTTCAGTTTTAAACAGAGAGAAAGAGCTGTTTCTGGGAGATCATTGACTGTGAGATGTCTCTTAATTCAGTCTGTAGAAGTGGAAGCTTGGAAATAGTTTACTAATCCGGCTGCAATCATTTTCTGAAATACAGTGGGCCAGAACTCAGCGGCTGGCTTCCAATCACCCCCCTTCCCTATCGCCTTTTGAAAACAGACATTAAAGGTCAGTTTAAAAACTGTCCTTGTAAACATTTCACAAGGCTGAATCTTGCCCATGACGCCTGTAAGGACTTGTCTGTATTATTCTACATTTTAAGCACAGTTGCTGGGGTTAATTAGATTCCCGGCCCTGAAAATGTTTAAGTGCCTCTGATGACTTACTCCAACTGATAATTTTGTGTTAGGAACAGAAAAAGAATAACAAATAGAGAGTGAGTAAATACATTCTTCATATTCCTCCTGATGAGTGCAGAGAATATATTTCTGAAATTTAATTAAATATCAAGATGTCCACAAGATCTATAATAAGCCACTTTGCAAGACCTCTAAATGTCAAGGAAAAGCACATTTTACATGAAACACCCCCTCCTCTCCAGTGAATCTGTGAAGATTCAGGACTTTTTAAAACCTCCAGAACCTACAAGTACATATTTTATCTTGAAAGTATTTTTCAAAGACTTGGGAGTAGTCACTCGTCTGTGGAGTGGCCAAGCCGGCACATTTTAATTTATCACAGCCATGCTTTGTACCATTTTTCTTACAACTATGCCAGAAGATCTAAATCCTGCCAGAGATGGGCAACAAAAACTTGAAGCAAGGCACTTCAGAGAATCAACCATCTCTTGGGGCTGGAGAAATGGTTCAGTGGGTAACAGCAACGTCTGTGCAAGAGTGAGGACCTGAGCTCAAATCCCCCTTGCCCACATGCATGCCAACAACCCCAAAGAGAGGCACAGATACAGTCCTGGGGGTTCAATGGCCATCCAGTCTAGCCAAACATGGTGAGCTCAGATTCAGTGAGACTTTGTCCTGGGTCATAAGGCAGAGAGCAACCAGAGGAAGAATCCTGGTGTCCTTCCTGCCTTTGTGCTCAAGCATGGGTATATGTGAATACACACATGTGTGAACACACATACATCCTTGTCATTTCCACTTCTCAACACAGTTAATCTAGGTCCTCCACAGCCAGGTCAGACCTCATGAAAAAGAAGATGGTTCCTTGGGCAGAATGTCATAAAGCAAAAAAGAGCAACTCAGCCCAGGTCTGACTGCTTTCTCTCCTGGTAAACCAGTGTTCTGGAGCTGTTGTCCTGCCCCCTATCCCCGTGAGGCCCCGTGTGTGTCCCCTAAGGACCCTGCATGTGTCCTCTGAGGACCCTGTGTGTGTGTCTCCATGAGGCCCCTGCGTGTATCCCTGTGAGGACCCTGTGTGTGTCCCCATGAAGCCCCTGCATGTGTCCCCATGAGGCCCCTGCATGTGTCCCCTGAGGCCCCTGCGTGTGTCCCCTGAGGACCCTGTGTGTGTCCCCTGAGGACCCTGTGTGTGTCCCCTGAGGACCCTGTGTGTGTCCCTGTGAGCCATGAATCTCATGCTTCACTGGAGCCTCAGCTTCTTACTGTTTTTTTTTTTTCCTTCCAGTTTTCTGCATGTATTCTTTTGTTTGCTTAATGTTTTTCGTTGGTATACAAAACAGTGGGCTTCGTTATGACATTTTTAATTACACTTATTTATTTATGTCTGTGCCTATGGAAGTCAGAAGACAGCTTGTGAGGAGGCCATTGTCTCCCTCCACCATACGGGGACTGGTCTGGATCCTAGGTGTCCAGGCTGCACAAGCCTGGCCTGCTCAGCTGCCTGCCCCATAGAGATTCTCTCAAGCATAGAGACAGTACCTGCTCATATTCAGCTCCACCAACTACCTACCCATAACCCTCCTTGTCCATTCATGCTGGTCTAGTCTTTGTATCACCGGACCCCCACCCATCCCCGCTGCTCAGTGAGTCAATTTTTAAAGATCTTTTAACCCTCCACTTATACAAAGGACAGGCCATGTCTGCCACTAACACATTCTTGGCCACTCCCTACTGTGTCTTCAGGAGGAATGGCGCAGGGCTCTGAGCTGTCAGTTGACCACAGTCCGGCCAGCATTTTACAGTGCTGTTCTGTCTGCCTGGCTCTCTTCCTCAAGATGCCTCCTGTTTAGGACTGGGTGCTGTTTACCCTAGCTACTTGCTATGGCTAAAAGTTGAGGAAAAGGATAGCAACCTGTGAGGTGTGACTTCAGAAGCCACCAAGACTATGTACCCAGGTACCGTAAAGACAGCAAATCACAGCCCTCTAGAAGCTCACACCCTCGCTTTGGGGGCACTGTGCTTAAACCTGTGTTAAAACTCTCATGCTAATGAACTCCAAGCCAGCTTTATGTGGATTTTTTCCTGAAATTCTTTTCTGCAGCCAGGTTGAGATCCTGCTTCACCTGTGGGGACATGCCTGAACAGAGAGCCTCAGGCTGCTGCAAGTGGCAGTGTGCAGCCGTGTGCAGCCGTGTGCAGCCGTGTGCAGCCGTGTGCAGCCGTGTGCAGCCGTGTGCAGCCGTGTGCAGCCGTGTCTCTGGTCCCACCCCACTTCTGCTGACATCACCCCACTGGGAAGAGTAGATAGAAATCTCTGGGGCCCCCCAAAGACTGTCTTCAGGGTGTTGATAGGAGCTTGAGGCTTCATAAGAGGAGATTGGGTCAGAGGACAGAAAGTATGTGTAATTCAGCAATCTTTGTCAAAATGTGGATCTGCCCACCCTTGTCTCCCCTGTGGTTGGGCAGAGTAGTCGGAAGACCTCGTCACTTGAGAGTGTAAGCAGTGTTCCACAGATGCCCCCGCCAGCCCAGAGTGCAGACACATCCTCCTAGATAACTACCATCATGTCGACCATCTGAGGTGTGGGGTCTGGTCTTCCAGGAAACCATGGGGATTGCAGGTTGTAGACCTCAACTGATTTCTGTGCTTTCAGCCCTAGAAGGCAGTGATACAGGTCAGACAGGCACTCCTTGTCGCTACCATGATGGTGGAGCGCCAAGGAAGAGTTGAGCCCAGAGGGAAGGAGACAGATGCAACGGAAGGCAGAGGGGCCAGGCTTCAGCCTAGCCTCACTTACCCTGGGGGCCAAGTGAAGAGCCAACACTTTCCAGCAAAAGTGTCTTCCGAATGCTCTTATGGTTGGGGCTGCACCAGGCAGTTTTCTCTCCTTGTGTGCTGTCTTCCACACAGTTTGCTTTACCAATATATTCCTTCCCAATCTTGTTTTTAAGTATGGCAGAAATGGTCTTACTTCACTGCCCCTTCACCGCCCACCCCCACACCTCCCACACACCATGTTTTCTATCTCTTCTTCATTCCAGGAGGCTTGGCCATGGCTGCTTTTACTGTTTAGAATGCAAGCCGAAGGTTAATTAGTTTTCGTGACCCTGGAACTCTCAGGGAAGATGTCAACAGATTCACTAATTGCCCCTCAAAGCTTGCTAGGGATGGAGGGCCAAGGTCTGGGGAGAAAGTTGCTAAGCCAGTTGTTAGAGTGACTGTGGATGTGTTGAGCAATGGGAGGGAGCCATGCAGGGCTGAGTCCTGCATGAGTTGTCATCAGCTTGACACAAGCTTGAGTCAGAGAACACCTCCTCCCTCTGATTGCACTGCAGGCCCCATGGGCACTTTCTTGATTAATGATTGAGGTGGGAGGATCCGCCACTTTTGGTAGTACCACCCCCCTGGGCAGGTAGATGATCACCCTGAACTGTATCAGAAAGCACGTTAGCATGGAGGGCAAGCCGGTAAGCAGCCTTCCTCTCTGGCCTCTGATTCGGTTTCTGCCTCCAGGAGCCTGCCTTGAGTTCACATCTTGACTTCCTTTCAGGATTGACTGACTGATTGGGATGATTACATCAAATAAGCCCTCTCCTCTCCATGTTGCTTTTGGCCACAGTGTTTATCACAGCAACAGAAAGCTAACAAGGACAGAGTTTTAATCCCTGGCCCAGCCTGCTGGGACAGCGTTCTCATCAACTTGATGGGATAGAGAATCAGGATGGACACAAAGATCAGGGTGCGGGCTTGAGGAATTATCTAAAGGAGCTTAAATAAGGTGGAAAGACTCATCCTAAGGGTGGACAGTAACATGATGTGGGCTGCAGTTCCAGACTAAATAAAGAGGGGAAATAAGCTGGGCATGGGCCTACCTTCTCTCTGCTTCCTGTTTGAGCATGCAATGTGAGCAGCTTCCTCCCAATCCTGTTCCCACAACCTCCCTATCAGGATGAACAGCATTCAAGTACTGCTTCGAATAGCTCCCTGGCTGCATGTAGACACCAACAATGGCGTGCACATGGTCCTATCATTTATATCTCACTGACTGTATGTAGACTCCCACTGTGGCATGCATACGATCCTGCCATTTGTTGCTCCCTGCACACAGCTCTTTCTCCATGATGTATAGCAGTTCTGGGGAACCTAGGACCCCATACGTGCTTGGCCAGTGTTATCCTACAGCACTAGATCCTCAGCAATTTGAGTTTTTCATTTTGAGGTAGATTCTCACTCAGTTTTCCTGGCTAGCCTTGTGCACATTCCTTGAACTTGACTGCTCTTGAACTTGTGCCGTTCCTACTTCAACCTCTGGAGTAGGTGAGATGACTGACAGGCCTCTGTTGTCAGGCCTGTGGTGGTGTCAGGTCTGGCTGCATAGCTATGTCTTAAGATGTTCCAGCTTCCAAGAATATAAACAGACTACTCTCTCAACTTACTCTGGGTGTGGAAACTTTTATGCCCCTGAATCTGGAACTCTGTGCACCCTGGCCCCACAAACTGGTACCTCATCTCTTGATCAGCAGACCTAAAAGAACCCACCACCCCCACTCCAGCTGCTGACCTCAGCATTGCAGGGTGACCACAAGAAGCTGGGCCTTGCTCACAGACTGCACCTTCCAGCATAGGATACTGACAGTATGCAAACAAGCAAATTCCTCTGGGAAAGAGCTCTGGAAAACTGCTCAGGGAAAGAGCAGCCCAGTCTGCTGACTGTGGAGGGAGGAGCAAGCTAGATGAGGAGGGCTGACTGTTGGCAGGAACTCTCTGAGAAGCAACACACAGCAGAAACAAGGACAAGGAAGGGAGTGAGGAAAGGACTCCTGGGGTTACACATGCAAACAGACCGAGGCGGCAGCAGACAAGCATCCTGTGTTCCAAGAGGAAGCCTGGTGGCGCTAGACATGACCATGCAGGGCTGGGATGTGCTGCAGACTGCAATGACTCTAAGACTGCCGCAGTGAGGTCTGATCCCACAGTGCTAAGACTCACCAAAGTTGTCAGCGGCTCACACTGTGGCTGCCTTTTCCGTCAACTGGATAACGACACACCAACTGACCTTTTGGACAACACCCACCTCAAGATTTGTCAGTTAGTCTAACCTTCAGGCATGAAGCTTCCCAGGGGAGGATGAACCTTACGACTGAACATTTTCCACGGGAAATAGAGATAATGTGGACCCCAGCAGTAGTGTCTCTGAGAAAACCAAGTGAAGCTCCTGCTAGCCAGAATCCTTGCTTCAAACCCAGAGTAAGGGGGAGCCTTCTTCAACTTCTCCTTCCTCCTGAGGTTCCTGCGTTAGGAAAGCTGAGGCAAGAGGATTGCTGTGAGTTCAAGACATGCCTAGGCTATGCAGCAAGGGCTGTCTCCAAAACCAAACACCCCCACCAAATATGTGCCCACAAGGAGCCCAAGAGAAGCTAGGTGACCATCACATGCCCCTCTCCTGGGCCAGGGAGCAATCTGTGACCGTGGGTCCTGACATGCATGCCACCATGTCTTATTTTGGCCATTACAACTGAACCAACTTATTGAAGAGCCTGAGTGTCCCCATTGGCCAAGTCATAGCCTGGCTTCTTATTGTGCAGACTTATTCAGAATAAAAGGCTTGGAGGTAGTGTCTCAAGATGGAGTTCTGTCTAGTGGAGTCCTGGACCCTGGCACAATCCCAGCACTCATCCTGTATGTGGGAGACACCTGTTCCTCAAGGCACTAACTTTTCCAAGACTATCACCAGGTACAGACATTGATCTATACCCAAGTCCTCTGAAAAAACCACATTGGTGTTGAAAATCCTGTGGGCTACTGATAACAACTCTATGGTCCTAGAGAGACAGAATGTAGCAGGTAGAGAGCCAAAATTAACTTTACATTTACTGCCAAACCCTTACAACCCTGTGACTAGCAGGTGAAGCTCCTGAGACTCATTGCTAAACTTAGCAGACCACCAGCTCCCATCAGCCCCCATGTCTATATGGTTATCAAATAGTACCCAAGACAGGTGGAAGAGATATGCCTGCTGTGCTATTATCTGCTTACACAGTGCACCTACAAGTGGCTGTCCCTATTCCATGGAGCTATAAAAGTCCACAAATCTGTGTTTCTGAGCCATGATCACTCATATTTTGCTATGAATAAATGCTTTCCTCCCTTGATGCCTGCAGTATTGAGGGCCCTCAGAGCACCACATGGCATAGAGGTTGGTCCTAGTCAAGGACACCAGGAACCATGGAAAATCAGGCATGTGAAACAGACAGGGTTAGAGTCACAGGCATGCAGGAGGCTGAGTAAGGCATCTCTAGGGAGGTAGTATCAGAGTTGAGGTCTAGAGAGAAGGCTTCTAGAAGGATCCAGTGGGGGCCAGTGCAAGAAGATCCTGCCAAAGTGAGGAAGGCATGTGCAAAGCCCTGTGGTAGAAGAAAGGAAGATGGCCACCAAAGGTCCTGGAGGGGGCCTGGTGTGCCTGTGATGTGTAGGGTGCTAAGAGGACCAAGGTCATTGTGATCAAGACCTCAAAGACAGCATCCCCAGGGCCACCACACAGCAGGTTCCAGCTTTGGGAGGAAACATAGGAAGTAAAGGGAGCCAGGACAGGAGATACTTTCAAAGCTCCCAATAAAAACCACATCTTCAAAGGCCCAGATGTGGAGACCTGGTCAGAAGAGTGGAGTCTGTGTGAGCAGCCTGGTGCTGCTGGCTGCTGAATGTTTTATTAAGGCCTCACACCCTGGCACTGGCCACGGGCTTCCCCTTCATGCATCATTCACAGCAGAGCATCCTTGATCTGAGGCCTCTGCAGGAGCCGATGAGTGAAGGTTTCCTAGGGCCCCAAGGTGGGTCTGGGGAATGGCCCCCACTCTCCCGGTCAGCCCCCAATCTTGGGAGCTGTTGTGGGGAAGCTGCCTATGGAGTGGAATGTTTTCCTCCTTCTAGGATTTTTAACTTAGAAATTCATCAGCCCCTTTTCCTTTGGGTGACAGACAGTTATTTCATGTACTACTGAGAAGATAATTCAGAATTCTGTTTATTCTAATGTGGTTCAAAATCTCTGTGACTCACTTGGGAAAACAGTTCATGGTGCTAAATGCTGACAGGCAGAGAGCTTGGCAGACTGTCTCACCAGCCCTGCTCTGTGAGCCATCCGTCTGTCTGTCTGTCTGCCTCTGCATGGAAAGGAGCTGCTTTGTCTTTGCTCGTCTGGAGCCCTGGGGGATTGGAGTAAAGTCTAGGAAGGAGCCCCAGGTTAACCTGCATGGGTGGCTGTAGTCCTCTAAGAGTTGAACTTCCTTCCACAAGTGGAATAGTCCAGAGGAGCCCCAGGCTGAGCTCTGACCTCTGACAGCTTTTGGCCTGAGCACATGCAGGTAGACCCAGGGAAATGTGTGGTTGCCATGGTGAATTGCTTCCATCCCAAGTGGTTCTTGATGTATTTCACTGGGGTGGGGGCTCTGGAAGCAGTGTGGCTCTCATGGCAGTGAGTAGGACCCAGAGAGGCAGGAGGAAGAGGATGGGTGGGTCAGAATGAAGCTAAACTTTAAAAGACCAGGTCTGTCTGCATTCATCTCTAGAAACATATGTGCCTGAGATAGGTGTCGGCAGAGGAGAGCCAATCAGTTCCTGCACACAGGAAAGCAAGGCTGGTGGACAGACCTAAGAACAAGGGAGGGCTGAGAGCATGCTGGGATAGGGTGTGTCTGAGCCATGAGGGCAGGTGGACAGAATACCTCGCTTGGAGCTGTTTCCACTCACTTTGTGGGAATGCAGCTTCTGGATTTTCTTATAGCTCCCTGAATTCCACATTCCCCCATGCCACAGGGCCTTTGCTCATAGCACCTGTTCCTTTAAAGCCATGAGCACCTTCTCTTCACTTTCTGAACAAGTGGCCCCTCCTCCAGGAAGGCTTCCCAACTTCCCCCTTCACCAAGAGTAGATCAGTTTGTCTCTCTGCTCTCATAGCTGCAGGCTGCATGTCTCCCTGATACTAATTCCTGTGGGAATCTTAGTTTATATTTTACAAGGTTGCCCATCTTTCTTGTTAGACTTAAATCCTTGGAGACAGGCAGGGACAGCATAGGATTTTGCTCAACATGGAGTCTATATAGCAGGAAAGAAGCCAGCGTCTGTGGAATATGATGCATAATCAGGGGAATCAGGACCAGGTTTGGGCATATGGGCCAAAGTGGCCCTGAAGTGAGACTTAGGATCTAGAGAACAAACAGCCATGGTGCCTGTGGGGCATCCTAACAGCCCAGATATGGAAGCCTCTACTGACCTTGTCTCTCTGGGACTAGAATAGCACTCTGAATGGGGAAATCTAAGGAGAATAGTTGGGCTTTTCATCCATAAACCATCAGGTAATAAAATGTCTGGGCTGAACTCATCTAGGTGTAAAAATTGTCAGAATAAAGAGAATATGGCTTTGTAGCTCCAAGCTCAGACCTCACTACCTTTTAGGCAAGCCTCTCCTGGTATCATACGCTAGGACAATTGAACAAAAATTATGGGCACCTCCGTCACCCCAGCTGCTCCCTGCTCCACACAGACCTTCAGAGGCATGTCCCAGATTGGACCACACAGGAAAATTCTAGACAAGAGCTTCTCAGCCAGTATTGGTCCTGGTCCCCCTAAGGACCTCAACACCAACCACCATGGCCCTGGTATCTGGCCCAGGCATGTTGAAAGCCCAGAGACTCCTGTGCTACACAGCTCAGAGCTGGTGAACTCAGCCACAATGCCAACATTCACTGTGTCATGTCACCTCTCCAGAGCTGCTGGGAACTGAGGGAACCTTGGAATCTCTCAGAAGGGAGGGGTATCTGGCCAGTGATTCCCAAGATACTTCTGAAACCCAATTACTGCTAGAAATGAGATACACATGCCAGAGCAGCATGGACGGTTCCAGTCTATCTAGATCCTCGACCTAGCTTCTCCATGGAGCTTTCTGACTATTGAAATGGAATAAAGCCTCCACAGGTGTTCCAAGGCTTTGGATCCACCTCCCTGTATGTTCTCTATCCTTGGAGACATTTGGCCTGGGTGAGGCATGTGACCAAAGCCTTCTAGCTCCAGCTCAGGTGCCTTGCATGTTCTGAAGGCCAGTCAGGGAAAAGAATTCTGAGAAGGGGGAAGGTGGTAAGGGGCCATTGGAGAGGGAACAGCTGAACTCTCTTCTCCATTAGCCAATTCAGTATCTGTCTTCCTTTTGCTACATTGTCCACCAAGGGCTGTAAATGGCAATACTTAAATCCTATGGGGAAGTGCCTGAACAAAATAATGATGCATGAACAGATACACAGAGGAATGACAGTTGAACAAAGAGCAATGGATGGACAGATGGATAGATGAAGCAGATGCCTGCATGGATGGATAGGTGGGTGGCTAGACCTGTGGATGGAGGGTTAGATAATAGATGGGTGAGTAAGTAGATGGATGATGGAAGAGGTGGAGACATGTGTGCATGATGTACGGATGGTTAAAAAGGTGTGTGGATGGGTGGGTGACTGTGATGAGTGTGTGAATGGGTAGGGGAAGGATGGGTATGAACAAGTGGGCAGGCAACAGTGATTGGCGTGTAAATGGTCAGGGAGGGATGGATGTGAACAAGTGGCTGGAAGGGTGACTGAAGAGGGGTTGGGCCACAGGATAAGTGGCTCTTGGAGCTTGTAGGCTCTCTTAGTTTATCCCAGAGCAAACTGGAAACAGCCTCCATCTTTAAGAGTAGGCTCATCTGACTCCAGCAGAGTGATTCCCGCTGAACACCACCTAAACGGCAGTGCTCTTGTCCTGCAGATCTGTGCACAGCAGCCCCTGGTGCTCTCATTCTACCCCGCCCCCAAACCAGGTCTCTGACGAATTCTGATAAGTCCATCAGAGAGGCCATTCTTACTCTGAAAACTGCACTCTCTCTGTGTGTCTTTCTCTTTGTTTATGGGTTCTTTGCCATGTTCACCTTGTGTCCCCTGCTGCTTGGATGGGGCTCATCTCCCTTATTCCTGCTGTGTCTACAGACGCTGTCTAGATCTGTGCCTGGGAGACAGTGATGGCTGTACAGGTGTATTTATCCAATGTGTGTGTGAATTCTGCTGTGAAGCAAGATTGCAGCTGGTACTATGTTATGGTCTAAAGACCTGAGTAAAGTCTTCCAGTCATCCCAGTGATATAGAAGAACATTCTGCTGGAGGTAGGGGCAGCTATGAAATTATCAGCCCTGTTCTCACAGGGCCCACACAGTGACACTACAAGCACTGGTGATATTATTAGGGATAGGAACTGATGTGGATTTCTCCTTGGCCTGGGAGGATCTGACAGAATAAAGCTGTGACCTCACTACAGCATGGTGGTCTTCCCGCTCAGGAGGGAGGGTGTTGGAGATGTTTGTTAGGTAGTACATGTTTGAAAAGCAGAGGACAACCTTGGGTGCTGCTCCTCACCTACCACGCTGGCTAAGATGGGGTGGCACTGTTCACTGTCCCCTTGTTTACTGCTGTGTGCACCAGGCTGCAAATGCCAGGTTAGCTATCTAGCCATCTTTTTGGAATTGTCCTGATTCTGCTGTCCATCTCATTTAGAGGCACTGGGATTACAGGGACATATGCCAGTGCACTTGGTTTAACATGGGTTTGGATCATCCAAACTTGAGTTTGCATGGCAAGAGCTTGACCCACTGCACCATGACCCCAGATCCTGGAGCAACTGGATCTTTTAACAACCTCAGCTTCCAAGTCCAGAATGAATAGACTCTGAGATTTCCCTCCATGGGCAACACCATTTGGCTCAAGAAAGAAGGTGGGAATGTGGCTGGCCACTTGCCTGGCTTAGCCTGGAGGACAAGACAACCCTCATGAATAGAGATTGACTTTCAAAAGGAGGTGTGTGTGTGTGTGTGTGTGTGTGTGTGTATTCAATTGTCTAAAGAAGGCATGAATGA
>NW_023413941.1:0-10463 GCF_903995425.1 Onychomys torridus | reverse complement strand
AGCAGGCTATAGAATCCCATAACATAGGAGGCAGAGGTGGGGGATTTAATCCAAGGAATAATAGGCAGAAGCAAGGGATTTAATATCAGTTCTGGGAGTCAAAGGCATGGGAATTTAATCCCAGCAATTGGAGGTAGAATACAGAGGATTGATTTTCAGAACTTGGAGGCAGAAGGTTGAGTATTCAATTCCACCACTTGGCATGCTGAAGCAGGGGATTTAATCCCTGGACAGGAGGGAGAGGCAAGGGTATTTAAGTCCATCACTGGAGAGGCAGAGGTAGGCGGTTTTATCTGAGCACTGTGAGGCATTTAATACCAACAGAGGAAGCAAGAGGCAGGGGAATTTAATACCATCAATCAGAGGCAGAGGAAGGCGTATTTAATCCCAGCACTGGGAACCATAGGCAGGGTTATTTAATAACATCACTAGGGGCAGAGGCAGGGGGATTTAATTACAGCACTCGGGAAGCTGATACGGGGGAATTTAATCCCTGCACTGCAAGGCAGAGACAGTGGGATTTGATTCTAGCACACGGAGGCAGATGTAGTGTTATTTAATCCCTTGACTAGGAGGCAGAGGCAGGGGTATTTAATTCCAGCACTTAAGAGGCAGCATTATGGGGATTTAAACCCAGCACTTGGAAGCAGAGGCACAGGGATTTATTCCCATCATTTGGAGGAAGAGGAAGCAGGAATTAATCCCAGCAAAGGAAAACTGATGCAGGGGGATTTAATACGATCACTCAGATGAGGAGTCAGGGGGGTTTAATCCCAGTACAGAGAGCCAGAGTCAGGGGGATTTAATCATAGCACAGGGAGGGAGAAGCAGGGGTATTTAATTCCTTGACTGGGAGGGACAGGCAGGGGTATTTAATTCCAGCACTTAAGAGGCAGAGTTAAGGGGATTAAATCCCAGCACTGGGAGGCAGAGGCACAGGGATTTATTCCCAACATTCGGAGACAGAGGAAGGAAGTTTTAATCCCAGCACAGGGAACCAGATATATGTGGATTTAATACCATCACTCCTAGGCAGAGGGAGGGAGGTTTAATCCCAGTACAGGGAGCTAGAGGCAGAGGGATTTTATGCCTGCACTGGGGAAGCTGGTACATGGGGGATTTAATCCTAGCAGAGGGAGGGAGAAGCTGGGGTATTTAATTTCAGCACTCAGGAGGCAGATGTAGGGGAATTTAACTCAATCACTGGGAGGCAGAGACAGGGGTATTTAATTCCAGCACTGGGCGACAGAGGCAGGGGGATTTAATCATAGCACAGTGAGGGAGAAGCACGGGTATTTAATTCCAGCACTGGGCGACAGAGGCAGGGGGATTTAATCATAGCACAGTGAGGGAGAAGCAGGGGTATTTAATTCCAGCACTCAGAGCACGTAGGGGAATTTAACCAATCACTGGGAGGAAGAGACCACAGGATTTAATCCCAGCACTGGGCAACAGAGGCAGGTGGATTTAATTGTAGCATTGGGAGGCAGATGCAGCCAGGTTTAATCACATCACTCAGGAGTAGAGCCAGGGGATTTAATATCAGCACAGGGAGACAGAGGCAGGAGAATTTAATCCCAGCACAGGGAGGAAGAAGCAAGGGTATTTAATTTCAGCACTCAGGAGGCAGATATAAGGGAAATTAACCCCAACACTGGGAGGCAGAGGCAAGAGGAATAATCCCAGCATTTGGGAGTCACAGACATAGTCCAGTGGATTTAATCCCAGAAGTCAAAAGCATAACATGGAGGATTAATTCCAGCACTCAGAGGCAGAAACTGGATGATTTAATTCTAACACTAAAAGGCAGAACATGGAGGATTTATTTCCACCCCTTAGGAGGCTAATGCAGGGGGATTTAATCCCTTGACTGGGAGGGACAGTCACGGGCTTTAAATTCCAGCACTGGAGAGGCAGAAGCAGCAGGATTTAATCCCAACACTGGATAGAGAGACAGGGGGATTTAATACCCTCATTCGGGGTTCAGAGGCAGGGATATAATTCCAGCAGTCAGGAGGCTGATGCAGAGTAATTTAATCCCAGCACTGGGCATCAATAGCTTTGGGATTTAATCATAGAAATGGGAGGAAGTGGCAGAGGTACTTAATCCCAAAAGTCAAAGGCTAAAGTTGGAGGATTTAATTCCAGCACTCTGAGGGAGAAGCTGGAGGATTTAGTTTACCACTTTGAAGGCTGATACATGGGGATTCATTCCTAGCACTGGGAGGCAGTGTCAAGGGGATTTAATTCCGACACTTGAGAAGCTGATGCTGGGGATTTAATCCCAAGACAGGGAAGAAGTGTCAGGGGCATTTAATCCTAACAACGGGAGGAAGACTAAAAGAGATTTTTTCCCATCACTCTCAGGGCAGGGGAGAGACAAGGGGATTTAGTATTAGAACTGGGAGGCAAAGCCTGGGAAATTTAATCCCAGCAGTTGGACACAGAATCCATAGGATTATTTCAGAACTTGGAGTCAGAAGATGGGTATTTAATTCCACCACTTGGCATGGTGAAGCAGGCTATTTAATCCTTGACTGGAGGAGAGGCAAGTGTATTTAGTCCATAACTTGAGAGGCAGAGGTAGGGGGTTTTAATCTGAGCACTGGGAGGCAGAGGCAGGAGAATTTAATCCCATCACTGGGAGGCAGAGGAAGGAGAATTTGATCCAAAACACATGGAACAAAAAAGCAGGGGATTTAATACCATATTATGGGACAGAGGCAGGGGGATTTAATTACTATCATTATGGGACAGATGCAGGGGAATTTAAAATCAGCACAGGGCGAGAGGAAGCAGGATTTAAATGCAGCACGGGGAACCTGATATGGGTGGTATTAATCCAGCACTAGAAGACAGAGGCAGTGGATTGAAATCCAGCACAGAGGAGGCTCATGTAGGGGTATTTAATGCCTTGACTGGGAGGGAAATAGTAGGGGTATTTATGCAGCACTCAAGAGACAGAGTAATGAGATTTAATCTCTGCACTCGGAGGAAGAGCAAAGGTATTTATTCCCATCATTGGAGGCACAGGAAGGAGAATTTAATCCAGCAAAAGGAATCAGATGCAGGGAGTATAATACAATCACTTGGAGGCAGAGGCAGGAGGGTTTATCCAAGTACCGGGGAGCCAGAGGCAGGAGGATTTAATGCCAGCACTGGGGAAGCTGTTGCATGGGGGATTCAATCCCAGCACAGGGAGAGGTAAGCAGGGGTAATTTAATTTCCTGCACTCAGAAGGAAGATGTAGGTGAATTTAACTCCCAACCCTGCAGGAAGAGACAGGGGGATTTAATCCCAGCATTTGGGAGCCAGAGACATAGGACGGAGGATTTAATCCCAGCACCTCAGTTGGCAGATGAAGGGGGGATTTAACCTCAATGCTGGGAGTCAGACAGAGGAGAATTTAATCCCAGCACTGGGTGTCAGAGGCATCGGGATTTAACTTTAGCAATGGTAGGCAGAGGCAGGCAGGTTAATTGCATTACTCAGGGGTACAGCCAGGGGGATTTAATACTATCAACGGAAAACAGAGGAGGGTGTATTTAGTCCCAGCACTGGGAACCAGAGGCAGGGGGGATTTATCAACATCAATCAGGGGTAAAGCCAGGGGAACTTTAATATCAGCACTATGAGGCAGAGGCCAGGGTATTTAATCCCAGCACAGGGAGGGAGAAGCAGGGATATTTAATTCTAGCACTCAGGAGGCAGATGTGGGAAATTTAATCCCAAAACTGGGAGGCAGAGTCAGGAGAAATTAATCCCACATTTTGGGATTCAGACACATAGGCCAGTGGATTTAATCCTAGCAGCCAAAAGCATAACCCAGAGGATTTAATTAAGCACTCAGAGGCAGAATCTAGAGATTTAATTCTAGCACTCAAAGGCAGAACATGGAGGATTTATTTCCACCCCTTGGGAAGCTAATTCAGGGGGATTTCATCCAGTGATTGGGAGGGACAGTCAGGGGTTTTAAATTGCAGCACTGGAGAGACAGAGGCAGCAGGATTTAATCCCAATACTGGGATAGAGAGCCAAGGAGATTTAATATCATCACTTGGGGTGCAGAGGCATGGGGATATATTTCCAGGGCTCGGGAGGCTGATGCAGTGGAATGTAATCCCAGCACTGGGCATCAGATGAGGTGGGATTTAATTTTAGAAATGGAAGGCAATGGCGGTGGGGGGGACTTAATCCCAGCAGTGAAAGGCTAAAGATGGATGATTTAATTCTAGCACTCTAAGGCAGAAGCTGGAGAATGTAATTGACCATTTGGAAGGCTGATAATGGGGGTTTCATTCCTAGCATTGGGAGGCAGAGGCAGGGGGATTTAATCCCAGCACTTGGGAAGCTGATCCAGGGGGTTTTAATCCCAAGACGGGAGGGAGGGCAGGGGCATTTAAGTGCAGCACTTGCCAGGCTAATTTAATCCTAGCACAATGAGAGAGAAGCAGGGGAATTTAATTACAGCACTCAGGAGGCAGATGTAGAGGAATTTAACCCCAACACTGGGAGGCAGAGACTGGGGCATTTAATCCTAGCATTTGGGAGCCAGAGACATAGGCCAGAGAATTTAATCCCAGCCCACTGTAGGCAGATGAAGGGGGATTAAAACTCAACACTGGGAGTCAGACACAGGAGAATTTAATTCCAGCACTGGGCATCAGAGGTAGGAGGATTTAATTGTAGCAATGGGAGGCAGAGGCATGCCAGTTTAGTTGCAACACTCAGGAGGCAGATGTAGGGGAATTTAATATCAGCACTGGGAGGAAGAGGCAGGAGGAACAAATCCCAGCATTTGGGAGTCAGAGATAGAGGCTGGAGGATTTAATCCTAGTAGTCGAAGGCATAAACTGGAGGATTTAATCCCAGCACTCAGAGGCAGAAACTAGATGATTTACTTCTAGCACTCTAAGGCAAAACCTGGAGGATTTAATTCCACTACCTTTGGAGGCTAATGCAGTGGGACTTAATAGCTTGACTGGGAGGGACAGAACATGTGCTTTAAATTCCTTTACTGGAGAGGCAGAGGTAGTGGGATTCAATCCAACACTGGATACAAAGGCAGGGGGATATAATTCCAGCAATGGAGAGACTGGATGAAGAGTAATTTATCCCAGCACTGGCGTCAGAGACAGTGGGATTTAATTGTAGAAATGAGAGGCAGTGGCAGTGGCAGGGGTATTTAATCCCAGGATTCAAGGCTAAAGCTCGGGGATTTTAATTTACCACTTAGAAGGTTGATATATGGGGATTCAATCCCTAACACTGGGAGGCAGAGACAGGGGGATTTTAATTCCAGCACTTGGGAAGTTGATGCAGGGGGATTTAATCCCAAGACGGGAAGGAGAGTCATTGGGCATTTAATTGCTGCACTTGAGAGGCTAATGCAGGAGTTTTTAATCCCAGCACTGGGAAGGGGTGGCATGGGGATTTAATCTTAGCACTGGAAGATAGAGCACTTGGATTTAATTCCAGCACTTGGAAGGTTGATGCAATGGGATATTTTCCAGCACTGGGAGTGAGAGGTAGGGGATGTAATCCAGGACGTGGAGGCAGAAACTGGAGGAATTAATTCTACCACTTGGGAGGCTGTTGCATCGGGATTTAATCCCAACACTGGGAGGAGAGGAAGGGGGATATAATCTCAGCACTTAGGAGTCAGAGGCAGGGAAATTTATTTACAGAATTGGAAGTCAGACACAGGGGTATTTAATCTCAACAATGACTAGCAGAGGCAGGGGCATTTAATACTAGCAGTGGGAGGAAGAAGCAAGTTTTTTTCCATCACTGCATGGGCAGGGGAGAGCCAAGTCGATTTAGCATCAGCTCTGGGAATCAAAGGCAGGCGATTTAATCCCAGCAGTTGAAAGCAGATTCTAGATGACCGATTTTCAGAACTTGGAGGCAGAAGCTGGAGTATTTAATTCCAACACTTGGCATATTGAAGCAGGAGATTTAATCTCTTGACTGGAAGGATAGTTAAGGGTGTTTAAGTCCATCACTGGAGAGGCAGAGGTAGGGGCTTTTTATCTGAGCACTGGGAGGCAGAGGCAGGAGGATTTAATCCCATCACTGGGAGGCAGAGGAAGGAGAATTTAATACCAACACAGGAAACAAGAGGCAGGGGGATTTAATACCATCAATTGGAGGCAGAGGAAGGAGTATTTAATCTCAGCATTGGGAACCAGAGGCAGGGGGATTTAATACCATCACAAAGGACAGAGTCAAGGGGATTTAATTGCAGCACTGGGGAATTTGATACAGGGGGAGTTAATCCCAGCAGTTTAGAGGCAGATGCAGTGATTTATTCCCCTCACTCCGAGGTAGAGGAAGGAAGTTTTAATCCCAGCATGTGGGAGACTGAGCCATAGACCAGAGAATTTATTCCAGCACTCGGGAGGCAGAGGCAGGTGCATTAATTTCAGCTCACAGGAGGCTGTTTCAGAGGGATATAATCCCTGCACTGCGAGGGAGAGGCATTGGGATATAATCCTAGCATTCTGGAGTCAGAGGCAGGGGTATTTAATCCCATAACATGGGGCAGAGACAGGTGTATTTAATCCCAGCACTCTGAGGCAGAGGCAGGGAGTTGAATCACAGCAATCTGAGGGCAGAGCTAAGTGGATTTTTTTCTCAGAAATGGGAGCCAGGGACAGGGATATTTAATTCCAGCACACGGGATGATGATACATGGGAATTTAATTCCAGGACTGGGAGGCAGAATCAATGGGATTTAATGCCATCACTGGGAGCAGAGGCAGGGTAATTTAATCCCAGCAATGGAAGGCAGATGCAGGGTGATTTAATACCGGCATTTGGGAGACAGGGACAGAGGTCAGAGGATTTAATCCCAACATTTGTGACATGGATGCAGAGGGATTTAATCCCAGCACTTTGAGAAAGAGACAAGTGGATATATTATCATTACTCTGAGGCAGATTTAATTTAATTCTAGAAATAGGGAGTCTCATAAAAGGGATTTAATCCCCAGCACTGGGGGGAGACACAGGGGATGATAACTCCAACACTTGCGGTAGAAGCAGAGGGATTTAATCCCAGCAATGGGAGGCAGAGACAGGGGGATTTAATACCAGCACTAGGTGACAGGTAGGGGAATTTATTCCCAGCAGTTGGAGGCAGAAACTGAAGGATTTAATTCCACCACTCGGGATGCTGATGCAAGGGGATTCAATCCCAGAACTGGTAGGCAGAGGCAGGGAGTTTTTATTCCAGTACTCAGAGGCAGAGCAAGGGAGTACATCCCAACACAGGGAGGCAGAGGCAGGGGGGTTTAATTCCAGCACTCAGGCAGCTGTTGCAGCGCTCTCTCTCTCTCTCTCTCTCTCTCTCTCTCTCTCTCTCTCTTCTCTCTCTCTCTTTTTTCTCTCTCTCTCTTTTTTTCTCTCTCTCTCCCTTACCCCCTCCCTCCACTCTCTCTCTCTCTCTCTCTCTCTCTCTCTCTCTCTCTCTCTCACACACACACACACACACACACACACACACACACACACACACACAAAACAATTCATTGATTTTTTTCCCCACATACCATGAATGCAGTCTGGAGCTGGCTCTCTTAAAGACTTCTTTACCTCCTGAGATTGCCTCTTCCTCCTTCCTCCTTCTCTGTCTCTGTCTCTGTCTCTCTCTCTTTGTCTCTCTCTCACACACACACAAACACAAAACACACACACACACACACACTCTGAATTCATGGATTATTTTGCATAAATTGAATGCTGTCTGGAGCTGGCTCTCTTAAAGACTGTTTTACTTCCTCTGTTTGCCTCCTCCACATCTTCCTCCTCCTCCTCCTCCTCCTCCTCCTCCTCCTCCTGTTCCTCCTCCTCTTCCTCATCCTGTCTCTCTCTGTCTCTGTCTCTCTCTCTAAACACACACATACACACACACGCATATGTATATTTATATCATATTGTATTCTCTTTTTGAAAGTCTCTCTTGTTCTCACTCTCCTGCCTACTTTTCATTCTCTTTCCTCAGCTCCCTCTGCATACCCACATACATGTTCACATAATCTCTCATTCCTCTTTCTTCCTCTCATAGCCAAACAGTGCAGAAATATATGTTAAATTTTCAGGGTCTGACCCATTCTCATAACACATGGTAAGTCACATAGTTTTTCTCAGGCTAGGTAGATCTCACTGACTGGCCAGTGGGTAACACTTGGCCAAGCATGTAGCCTGAGTGGTTATTGTTCCCAGACACAGAATGACATTGAAATTCAGACTTAAAAAGAGTAGTTGATTAAAACTTGAGTTGTTGGAGTACATGCAGAAAGAGAATTATTGCAGGGGTTATGTCTACCAGTGTTGCTTCAGTTCTGATCTTGATTTAGCAAATAACAAATGGAATTTATGTCTGTGTTCTTTGCAAGGGCAGTTAGTCTGTTTTGAATTTGTCCTGAAATCTAAATTTAGCTGTCTTTTGTGAATGAGAATACTAATACTTTCCTGTGTCAGTTACAAAAAATATTCTAGTACTATTTTTATTTTCAGAATGCCACATCTGAAACAGAAATAGTCTTTCTGACCATCCATAGCTATAAGTGTGCCCAAAGATGGAATATTTTTTAAGAGACAAACACATAAGCAGTGGGAAAAATACCTGTAACTGTTATTAGGGCAGAAATGAAGTGGCACATGAGAAAAATTACAGACAGAAACCACCAGTCATTTACAGTCAATGAGCACCATTTAAATCTGTCTCTGTGCAGTATATATAATAATAGCTGTCCCGCTCCCTCCCCTGACACACAGACCCTCGTTCGCAGTCTCTGTTACCTTCAGAGAAGGACTCACATCACACCTCAGGAAGCTGGTCCATGTTTGCAGTAGTGGAGGCCCCTAGAGGAAAAAAGTTACCCCTAACAATTTTGAGAAGCCCCGAGAAGAATGGGCAATTGAAATACACGCTTGTTTATGCATTTATGGCTTCAAAAATGGCATGGTCAATAAAAATGTGGGCCACATTGTAGTGGAGGAAAGAAGCCTACACTGATACTATAAAATGCAGAAAAACATAGGTGGAGATACTCACAAAGGCCAAGCATGTGTGTCACACAGACATAAGCCCTCTGTTCCTACAGAATTATAGAACTGAGGTTCTTGACATGAGGGGAAAAGATCCCCAGGTAGGCCAAAGAAGTATCACCATGGTTTGTAAGGAATTAAGTGTGTGTTCCAGAGGGATGTCCCATCCCAAACACCCAGGAGGTTCACAGCCTGCCCCTACCATCAATCCTTGGAGGTATATGCAGGGTATTGTGTTAATTACTATCAGAAATGTCCAAAAAGTAATGAGTTCTTAGAGTGAATGGAGGGTCCTTTAGTCAGAGAAATCCTCTGAGTATGGTCAGGAATCAGTAAGGATTCATGGGAGATTCAGAGTACTTCTCCCCTGCTAGGAGCCTCCATTTTCTGTGTAGTAGTAATGGGTCAGGTCCACATTTCCTCCATGCTATGAGGCTGTACTGAAATAGTGGTAAAGGATGTTGGTTAGAGGACATGGCTTACATATTTCTACAAGGAAGTTTAAGTCATGTATGAGGAATACATACAAAGAGTATATCACAGCAAGACAATTGGAAAGGGGTAGCAGAGAGAGGTTCATGATTTACAAGAACTTGCTTGAAGATTCCCACTGGAAACTGAGAGGACCCCCACAACTCTAAGGAGCTAGAAGGCATGAGTGCCAGCCTGCTGCATTCAGCCAAGCCCATAAGAGGCAGTAATGATAGGCTGTAACCCTAGACTTAATCTGCTTCTTCCTTAGGGAACAGGCAGTTGAGAACAGAAGGCCAGTAGGTTCCTAACATTGGTGCTCTCCTGGAAACATGCAGAGGCTAACTTAGATAAATAAACAAAGGGTGGATTCTCCTGGATGAAAGTGCTCTTAATTTCATTCTCCCCTTGGCAGGTGTCTGTCTCCAGCATCCTGCCCCACATCTTGCTGTCGTCCCTAGCCAGGTCATCATGCCTCGTGGTCAGAAGAGTAAGCGCCATGCCCGGAAGAAACACCACAGGCCCGAGGTGAGGCTCAGGCTTGTGGAGGTGTTCAGGAAATAGCAGAGGAATCAGGAGAGGCAGCAGAAAAGTCGTCTGCAGCCTCCCAGACCCAGCCTGGGGCTGAGTCTTCCAGCACTCCCGAGGCTCCTCAGAAAGCAACACCGTCTGCCTCAAGCACTCTGAGTATTTCTTCCTTGGAATCACATGAGAGTTCCTGTGAGGGAAGTGA
The DNA here is from genome assembly GCF_903995425.1 of Onychomys torridus. NCBI lineage: Eukaryota > Metazoa > Chordata > Mammalia > Rodentia > Cricetidae > Onychomys > Onychomys torridus. The sequence continues at coordinate 206 of NW_023413941.1, read as the reverse complement.
AGAATTCAAGGAAAAGGAATGCCCTGTTGAGGACAAGCCCTGCACCATCCTTCCTCACCAAGATATGGTAGCAAGAAAGGTAGTGGTGCTCTTACAGCACTTGCTCCACAACTTCAATCTGAAGAAGCTTACTACTAAGGAAGACATGCTGAAGCTTATCACCAAGAAGTATGAAGACGACTTCCCTGAGATCTTCAGGAAAGCCT